>NC_133838.1:12151080-12304651 GCF_047830755.1 Zonotrichia albicollis | reverse complement strand
GGGCTGTGCTCACTGTGGCTGCTTTGTCCCCAGATGGAGGGGACAAGGACGCCCGGGACTCGGTGCAGATGTGGCTGGAGCAGCGGCTCCGGGCCGGGCTGGAGGATGGCTCTGTGTCAGGGCAGCACATCGGCACCTTCGAGAGGCACACCAAGGTGGGAGAGCTCTGCCTGCCTCTCAGGAGGAGGAGGAGGAGGAGAGGTCTTGGCTGTGGGAAAATGAGGGTGGGATTTGTCCAGCAAGTCTGTGATGGTTTTCTCCTGTCTCCCAGGGCTTTGGCAGGAAGGTCCTGGAGCAGCAGGGCTGGACAGAGGGGCTGGGCCTGGGCAGCAGCAACTCTGGCATGGCTGAAGCTCTGGACAACGAGGGTCAGAACCCCCGGTGCAAGAGGGGGCTGGGGTGAGTTCCCAAGAGCCCTCCCAGCCCCTGTTCCCCCTGTGCCCAGGCTCACAGCACTGGGGGGCTGCAAAGGGCTGTCCCAGGGATGATCCCTGCACAGCTGGGCAGTTCCACAGCCAAACAGGCTGCTCCTCCTGACATCTGGGGCTCCTCGGTGGAGCAGGGCTGGAGCCTCTGTGGGAGCTGTCCCTGCCCATGGCACAGGGTGGAACTGGGTGGGTTTAAGGTCCCTTCCAGCCCAAACCATTCCAGGAAAGGAGCTGGGAAGCTCAGAGAGGCCTGATGGCTTCTGCAGCTCCCACCAAACCTTCCTGCTTCCCTGCAGATACCATGGGGAGAAGCTGCCAACCTTTGTGAGGAGGAAGAAGCCCCGTGGTGACAGCTCTGTTGTCATCTCCACCATCTACGATGAGCCTGAGCCCCAGGACATGGGTGACCAGCTGCTGAGGCGCCAGCCCCTCACGGCCATGAAGTACAGACAGGACATGGCCTTTGTCCGAGCGTCCCAGCCCGCCCTGGGCAGCCTCAGGGCCCAACCACGCTGAGCAGGGACTGTCACAGCCTTTGTCCTGCTCCCCAGGCCAGGCTGGCTCCTGGCCTGAGTGTAAGCAGGGTGGTTTTGTATTTATTTTTAGTAAAAATATAGATTTGTAATTAAAATCACCACAGTGGGGTTTTTTCTGTTAAATGAAAGGAAGTAATGTTCTGTGTGAATGGAGAAGGATTTAGGGTGATTAACACTTACATTCGTGCTGTGATCAAGCGAATGTGTGCGTTGGTGAGGCTGAGGAAGCAGAACTCAGCCTGGGAGGCAGGGAAGGACAAGTACAGGCAGGGCAGGGTAACTCCTTCCCTGCCCGAGCGTTCCTGGGGTGTGGCTGTCCCGCTCTGGCAGGGATGAAAGGCTGGTCCTGGCAGCCTGCAGGGGGATTCTCTGCCTTCGCTGTGGCTCTGGTAGCGGGTGCTTTCCAGGCTGCTCTGCCCTGTTCTCCTGGCACTGGCACAGGGGACAGCTCTGTCCCACTGACCCAGTGCTGGCAGGCCAGGCCCTGTGTGACTTCCTGAAGGGGTGAAGGGGTAAAATGCAGGGAGAAATTCCTCCTTCTACCTGCCAGGAGGGTGTAGCCACCTGGGAGAAGGCTGAGGGTGGGCATTAGGAAGAATTTATTTACAGAAAGGGGGATTAGATTTAGGAATGGGCTGCAGGTGGTGGAATCACTGTTCCTAGAGAAACTGGGCGTGGCACTCAGTGCCATGGTGGTGTTTGGTCAGAGCTAGGGCTCGATGGCCTCAGAGGCCTTTTCCAACCCGATTTATTCTGTGATTGGGAAAAAAGCGGGGTTGGGGCGGTGCTGGAGGGACAAGAGTCGGCGCCAGGACTCGAACCTGGGACCCTCGCCCTGACCGAGTCCCGGGCGGGGCTGCGCGTCCCCCCGTCCGCCAGGGGGCGCTGTGGGAGCGGCGGCCGCTCCGCCCCCGGAACGCGGCGCTCGGGGCCCGCGGGCACCCGGACCCACCGCGGGGGCACCGGCGGCGGTGAGCGGCCTGCGGGACCGGGGTGGGGAATTCCGGGGTAACGGGGGGATAACCGGGATAGGGGAGGGATAACGGGGAATGGGGGGATAACCGGGACAGGGGGGATAACCGGGATGGGGAGGGTATAACCGGGGATGAAGCGGTCTGGGCAAGGAGGGGAGGTGGGAGGGAGAAAGCGGGAGCGGGGAAGGAGGGTCGTGACGGAGAAGAGGGGGCACGAGGGAAACTCGGGAACAAATGGGGTGGTGGGGATAAATGGGCCCTATAAACACAGATCAAGCCTTCAATGGGATGTTGTTCCCTCTACTAGACCCTGTCCCTGTAAACACAGATCACACCTCAATGGGGCCCTGTCCCCGTGTCCCCTCTATCAGAGCCCGTCCCTATGAACACGGACCCTCACTGGGCCACTGTCCCCGTGTCCCCGCAGCCCGGCAGCAGCAGGAGGATGACCCAGCATGGCTGAGGACAGCCGGCCCAGCTCGCTGGCCTTTGGCCAGGTGGTGATCGGCCCCCCGGGCTCGGGGAAGAGCACCTACTGCCAGGCCATGCGGGAGTTCCTGGCGCGGCTGGGCCGCTCCGTGGCCGTGGTGAACCTGGACCCTGCCAACGAGACCCTGCCCGGGCCCTGCGCCCTGGACATCGGCGAGCTGGTCACCCTGCCCGACGTGATGGACAGCCTGGGGCTGGGCCCCAACGGGGGGCTGCTCTACTGCATGGAGTACCTGGAGGCCAACGCCGACTGGCTGCGGGAGCGGCTGCGGGGGCTGCGGGGACACTACCTGCTCTTCGACTGCCCCGGGCAGGTGGAGCTCTACACCCACCACCAGGCCCTCAAGAACGTCTTGGCCCAGCTGGCCAAGTGGAATTTCAGGGTAGGGATGGGCTGGGGGAGCCCCAGGCAGCTCCACACCCCTGGGTACAGCGGGGCTGGGGGGGCTCGTGGCTGCTGCCTTCAGGAGGCTTGTGGCCTTTAGGTGAAGTGGCTTTATAGGGAAGGAGGGGAATTTTGCCCTGTTTTATACTGGGAGAGATTGGCAAAAAATGACCTGTCAGGGCTTTTAGTGGGAACAGGAGCACAGATTCCTTCCTCATACTTTGTACAAGATCCCAGAATGGGTTGGGTTGGAGGGAACCTCAAAGCCCGTCTCGTTCCAGTCCATTCCATGGGCAGGGACACCTTCCAGAGAACCCCAGCCTGTCCCTGAGCACTCCCAGGGCTGAGCAGGAGTGTGTCCTGCTGTGCTGCAGGATCCTCCCCCGGCCCGGGGGGGTTTCACCAGGGTGGGTTCTGTGTGTGCTGGGAGCCTTGGCACTGCCCTGAGGAATGCAGGGGCTGTGCCAGGCCCTGCTGCAGCCCCAGCAGAGCCCCTGCAGGGCCCTGCAGCAGCCCTGGGCCGGGCTCTGGGCTCTTGCACAACGGGAGCTGCAGGTGAGAGCAGCCCGAGCTGCTGACGCTGCGCTTGCTCTGCGGCGCGGCTGCACCACCAACTGCAAACCCTGCGTGCTCTGAGCAAGAAGGGCAGCTTCATTTGCCTGGGAATGTCACTGGGAATCTGCACATTAGAGCTTATTTTCATTGGAGTGAGTGGACATGGGATTGCTAAAATGAGACATGTGCAGGGCTGGTTCTGCTCTGCCTGGGAGCCCCAGACTGGCTGGGCTCTGCTGCTGTGACTCAGCCCCAGAGCCCTGACTTGGAGTGACTTCCCCAGCTCTGGGACCACATCGTTACAGCCACACAAAACCCAGGGAATCAAAGTGCTCGTTAGTGCAATTATTAATTATTAGTGCCAACCACAGGGGACTCTCCCAGCAGAAGGTGGTGAGCTGCAGGTACTGCTGCTGGCACTGGGGGGGCTTTGGCTCCCCTCTGACCCAAACCAGGATTCTCTGGTGCTGTTCAGTGGGCAGCAGGTGGGAGCTCATTCCCCAGGAGGTGCAGCCAGGCCTGGACAGGTTCTCCTGTGCTCCTTCCAGGCTGCTCCCAGCTCTGACCTCCTGTGTCCCTTATTGCCCAGCTGGCTGCCGTGCACCTGGTGGACTCCCACTACTGCACAGACCCCGGCAAGTTCATCTCAGTGCTCTGCACCTCGCTGTCCACCATGCTGCACGTGGAGCTGCCCCACGTCAACGTCCTCTCCAAGATGGACCTGATCGAGCACTACGGGAAGCTGGGTGAGGATCTGCTGACCACAGCCTGTCCTGGGGGGCAAGGGAGCTCACACCTCACCTCTTCTGCCTCCCTTCCACATGCCAGGGGGGCTCAGAGCTCCGTTCTGGCCTTACACATGGAATTCAAGGGGCAGGGGGGTGGAATTGGGGAGCCAGGTGCGAATCAGCTGTGTGAGAATGGGGCTGGGTGGGAACCTGTGCAGATCCCACTGTGCTCCTCAGCTGCCAGCCTGCCCTCTCAGAGCTCCCTGTTGCCCTGCAGCTTTCAACCTGGATTATTACACCGAGGTGCTGGACCTCTCTTACCTCGTGGACCACCTGGCCTCCGATCCCTTCTTCAGGAATTTCCGCCGCCTCAACGAGAAGCTGGTGGAGGTGATTGAGGACTACAGCCTGGTGTCCTTCGTGCCCCTCAACGTCCAGGTGAGCCAGCAGGAGGGAGCAGGGAGCCCTGCATGTGCTGCAGCTGCTTTTTGTGTGCTCAGAGACACAGGGCTGGAAACCTGGGCTCTGAAGAGACTCAGGGAAAGCAGGAGAGCACAGCCGGATTGTAAATGATCTGTGGCAGCCAAAGGAAAGAAAAAGGCTGATGAGCTTGGGGCTACCTGGGCCTTGTGTCCTGGGGTGGGCAATCCAGGCTCCCCCTTCCTTCAGCTCTTCTGGCCTGCATTTCCAACCTGGGCTGAGGGTCACCTAAAGCTCTGTTAAATTAGGGAGCAGCGAATAATGAGAAGGGGGAGGGAGGGAGGGCTGGAAATGCCCTTAATCAGGTAGCTGGCAGAAGTGTCAGCAGGCAAATGGGCTGGGGGAAGGTGATGAAAGGGAATGAGAGGGTGGAGGGCCAGTGGCAGTGTCCCTGTTGGTGTCCCTGTTTGTCCTTGTTGGTATCCCTGTTGGTATCCCTGTTGGTGTCCCTGTTTGTCCCTGCTGGTGTCCCCATTGGTGTCCCTGTCTGTCCCCGCTGGTGTCCCCGTTGGTGTCCCCGTTGGTGTCCCTGTCTGTCCCTGTCTGTCCCCGCTGGTGTCCCCGCTGGTGTCCCCGTTGGTGTCCCCGTTGGTGTCCCTGTCTGTCCCTGTCTGTCCCTGTCTGTCCCCGCTGGTGTCCCCGTTGGTGTCCCTGTCTGTCCCTGCTGGTGTCCCCGTTGGTGTCCCCGTTGGTGTCCCCGTTGATGTCCCTGTCTGTCCCTGTCTGTCCCCGCTGGTGTCCCCGCTGGTGTCCCCGGCCCTCGGGCGCTGTCAGGGCGCCCCACGGGGCCCAGGCCCGCGTGGGGAGGGAGCTGCTGCCCGTGGGGAAGCAGCAGGCACAGGAGCCGCCTCGTGCAGGACAAGCAGAGCATGAGGCAGGTGCTGCAGGCTGTGGACAAGGCCAATGGATATTCCTTCGGGGAGCGGGAGCAGCGCAGCCTGGAGGCGCTCATGTCGGCGGCTGTGGGCGCCGACTTCCACTTCTCCTCGTATCCTCTCTGCTGCTGGGCTCAGTTTCCCTCTCCCTGGGGGACAGAGGCTGAATCTGCAGGCCCAGGTTCATCCTCTGGTGGGTGACACACACGTGGGGAGTGGGGTGTGCCAGCCCAGCCTGGGACAGACACCTGTCCCCACCAAACCCCCCAAAGGGTGGGAATCCATACTGTGAACTTGTCAGGAACCTTTTGGCAACTTTCCTCTCTCTCACCTTCCCTTGGGTGGGTTCTTTCCTTCTCCTTCAACCATACCATTGATTCTCCTGCACTTGTCAGGCCTGGGATCAGGCAGAGCCAGAAGTAGCTCAGGTGATGCTGCCTCTTCCCGATGCCCTTGGGGCTAATGTGAGGCTGGGCTGGTTTGTCGCTGGGAACTTCAGAGCTCCTGCAGAAGGGAGTGTTTGAGCCCTGCCCCTCGTTTTCCTTAATTACTGCGTTATCAGCACCCTGGCAGTGCAGGAGAAGTATGTGCAATCTCAGGACAAAGCTGTGGAAGAGGAGGTGATGGATCTGTGACACGCCCTTCCCCGGCTCCTCTCTTTTGACACCTTTCCTTTTCCTACCCGGAGCTTCAGCTGTGACTCAGAGCCATGGGAAACCTTTCCAGGCAGAGTCTGGACCCTCTGTGGGTGGGTTTGACCTCCTGAGCCTCAGGCCTGCTGCCCAGAGCAGGGCTTTGGCAGAAGGGAGGTGGCCGAGGGTCTTCCCTTAGGAACAGAGAGATTGAGCCAGGGAAGGCAGGGGGAGCAAGGAAAAGCAGTGGGATGAGGTCTCCTCCATCTTGACCAAGACAGATCCAGAGAAGAAAAACCAGCAGGAGCTGCCTGGTGCAGTGAGAGTGGAGGCAGCAGGCCTGGGTGTGCTGCGGGAGGAGCGTGCACAGGCCCCACACTCCCAGCAGAATCCAGGCCAGCACGCCTCCACGCCGTCCCAAGGACAGAAAGATGTTTGTTTTTCTTTTTCTTAGAAATAATGATGGACTCTTTCTTAATAAAACGCTCCTCCGTCTCACTTTCATCTTAGAGTTTGCTGAAGCTGAGTAAATAAACGCGGGAGTGCTGTGGAGCCCGAGGCCAAAGGGCCTGTGCCCTGTGCCCTGCTGGGAGCAGGCTCAGCCTGGCAGGGCTGGGGGCAGCAGGCAGGGCACAGCTCCTGCACCATCCAGGGCACACACACAAAGTGCCAGCTCGGCTCCTTTGGGCTGAGAGAGCCCCTGTGTGACTCAGCTCGTGGTTTGCATCTCGGGCCTTTCCCAGGAGCAGCCCTGGGTGTCCTCATCCACCTTCCCTTCCCTCTCCTGGCCTTGCTCTCTCCAGTCCCAAATCCTGGGGCTTCCTCTGCTGCCCGTGGGATTCCCTCTGGCTGTGCTGCTGCAGCTCTGGGGCTCCCATGTGCTCCCTGCTCTGAGCCCTGCTCCAGGCAGCAGCTGGGGCAGGGACTGGGAGGGCTGGGGATGGATCGGGGGGTCTGAGGGTAGACTGGGAGAGCTCGGGTGAGTTGGGAGAGCTGGGGGTAAATCGGGAGGGTGGGGGTAAATTGGGAGAGATGGAGGGTAAATTGGGAGAGTTAGGGGTAAATTGAGAGGGCTGGGGGTGAATTGGGAGAGCTGGGGGTGGATTGGGAGAGCTGGGGGTAAATTGGGAGGGCTTGGGGTGGAATGGCAGGGCTGGGGGTAGACTGGGAGAGCTGGGGGGTAAATTGGGAGGACTGGAGGTGGATCAGGAGGTTTGGGGGGTAAATTGGCAGGGCTGGGGGTGCCAGGGGGGGTGTCCACATCAGGGAGCCCCCGGGTGCCTCCTGGCAGCCCCACAGGGATGGGAGCGGGCACAACTCCCAGTCCCAGCTCTGCAGACTCAGCATCGCCTCTTGCCCAAGATGTTGCATAAAATGCAGCAGGATTTTCTCACAGGATGGTTTGGCCCTTGGCAGAGGGATTGGAGACTGGATCCTTGATGGATCTAAGTGTGAACGGGGTCTTGGGCAGCGGGGCAAGGAATTAAAATGAATTTTTCCCTCATCTCCCAACTCTGTGGCCAGGATTTGGAGACGAGGAGGAGCTCAGGGAGAGGAGGGTGCAGACACACAATGCTTGTGCTTCACCCAGACCCCTTCCCAATGAAACTGAGATTTCAGATACCAAAGGCAAATCCCAGAGTGCTGCCAGGGCCTCAGCTCTCCCCAGGGCCCAGGAATTTCCCTGGGTGTTCCTGGCTGGAACCCAGCAGCTGCATTTCAGTGCTGGGGCTCTGGAAGCCAATCTAACCATACCTGAGCTGAAATCCCATCCTCTCCCTGTGCCTCGTGGCCTTGTCCTGCTCCTGCTGTGAAAGGGTGGGAGACGGGATCATAAAAATATTAATTTTATAGTGGCTTTTTCCTGGCTTTGAGAGATTCGGTGGCTTAAAAGGGTATGGTCAGGTCAGGCTGAGTTATGCAAGAGCCATCAAAGCTTTTGTGGCTTTTTGGCTTTTTTATTGGAATGCCCTGGATATCTGCAGCCTCAGCCTTGGGATGGAAACTGCTCAGCTCAGGATCCTCTGCTGTGCTGCAGCCAGGAAAAGCTCAGGTCTCAGAGAGCCTCAGCCCCAAAACTGCAGCGATTTTACACCGAGGAGCTTCTTAGAGATGAACCAGGGGCTGAGCTGGGACCCAGAGCCTGGAGGGGACAGCGCTGCTCCTGCTCTGCTGGAGCCCCTGTTTGAATGCAGGGTGAGAGGAGCCTGTCCCTGCACCCCACACAGCCTGGGCAGGGAGGGGACACGGCGGCGCTCCTGGGACGGGGAGGTGACACTTGGGCTGCCAGGGAGGTGACATCGGCTGCTGTCACTGCCTTGAGCAATCGGCGGGGCCAAGGGCCAGGATGAGTCACCCCAAGCCTGGCACGTCCCCAGGAGGGGGCTCAGCTTTCTGCTGGGCTGCTCCTGGTGCTGAGCCCACCCTGACAGAGCTGCCCCTGGTGCTGAGCCCACCCTGCCCTGAGAGCCCACCCTGCCCTGAGCTCGTCCTGCTGCTGAGCCCACCCTGACAGAGCTGCCGCTGGTGCTGAGCCCCCCTGACCATGGCACTGACCCTGAGGGTGTCATCTTGGGGATGGAGGGATTTGAGCACCCATCACAGCCACAGAACTGGGCTTTCCTGGGTACCCCCTGCATTCCAGCCCTGATTTCCAGCTCCACCGTGGAGCTCCTGCTCAGAAGCTGTTTCCCCATCAAGAGGTGCTTTCTAATGGGGATAAAACCTCCTCCAAAAACGCCAAGGTCCCCAGAGCAGGCAGTGGTGCCAGCCTGGCAGGAGGCTGCCCAGGCCAGGGATGATGGGCACCCCATGTGTGTGTGCCCAGAGTGGTGGTGCCCAGCCCCAGCCCTGGGCACAGAGCCCTGGGGGAGGCTGGTGACAAGGACGGGCAGGGCTGTGGGTCCAGCTGCCACCCAGGCTGGGCAGAGCCTTTGGCAGGCAGCAGAATGTCCCTGATGGCCCTACAGCCCTGCTTTGGTGGCATTGTCCCCACAGCCACCAAAGGGGCAGTGCCAGGGCCCTGCTGGGCAGTGACTGCGAGGTGGGCACACTCCTTGGCCCTGGCGCCCAGTCCCTCTGCTCTAAGGGTGTTTAAGACACTAAGACTGATCCATTTGAGAGCTTTTCTGGATGTCCCTTCAGATGGGAATGCCGAGAGCATTCCACAGCCGTGGGACAAGGACCAGGCTGGGGATGGAGGTCCTGATGTCCCCCTGGTCCTTGCACCTGGGTGCCCCCATCCTGGGTGAAGCAGGGGCACAGAAGGGACCCCAGGGAGCTCCCCAGCAGCACAAGCCTCTCACAGGAGTGTCCTGGGAGCCAGGGCTCCTCCTCCCCAGCCTGGAAAAGCTGCAGGACCGGCTGGGAGCGGGGAGCACCTTCCTCCCACACGGCCCAGCCACGCTGCAATTTCGGGAGCTGTTGAAATCAGTTAACTCCTGGGGAGCCAGGGGGAACCCGGCGCCCCAGGGCGGGACAGACAGCCCGGTTCCCCTTCCTGGGCACAGCACCGCCAGCTCCAGCCCCGCCGTGCCCAGTTTAACCAGTCCGGGTGTCCCCGGGCCGCGGGGTCAGCGCGAGCCCTCGGCTCGTTAGTCCCGCTCTGGCTAATTACAGGGCTGGGGCTGTTCCCAGGCTGGCAGAGCTTGGGGCCAGGGGGAGGCCACGCTTTGGGGTCCCTCAGGACCAGCCCTGACACTTTGGGGGACCCCAGGAACATCTAGGGGGGCCAGGGCAGCTCCAGGGGTGTTGTGATGGGGCTGGGGAGGCCCAGGAGGCTCTCAGGGGCTCATCCCCTCTGCATCCCCTATCCAGGTGTCCCATCCAGGTGAGCAGTGCTGGTTTGTGCAGCCCAGCCTCCCACTCATTATATCCCAGGCCAGCCCCTCGCTCCCCCAATTCCTGTGTGCACCAAGGGGGTCACGTCCCTGCTCGTTCCCCAAAGCTTGGGGGTCCCTGCACCCCTCGGGCTGGGATTTGGCCCGGCCAGGGCTGGGGCCTGGCGTGTCCCCCCTGTCCCCCTGCAGCACGTCCTGAGTCAGGCGCCTTTCCTTCCCTGCCAGGGCTCCCATCAAAGGCAGCTCCTGCCCGGCCCTGCTGGCTCTGTGAGCTCATAGCCCAGGGTGCTGTGACTGTATTTTATTGTAATTATCGTTCGTGTTGAAACGCGCTGCTGGGGGAAGGCGGAGGGAGCTGCGCCCTCGCCGTGGCCCCGTGCCAGGGCCAGAAGTGCTGAGCTTTCACCTGTCCCAGTGCTGGGACCTCCAGAGGGGTGTGGGACCTCGAGAGGGATGTGGGATCTCCAGAGGGATGTCCCCACCCCAGGGCTGTCCCTGTGTCGCTGCCCATGCAGCTTTTGTGGATTTTCCCCTTTGGAATTAGAGGAGCCATGGGGAAGGACCTGTGGGCCCTCACAGGGGTGTCAGGGGCAGGTTTTGGGGAGCTCTGGGTTTGCATTAATGGGGTTGGATCAGGGACTCGGGACCTTTGAGCACCTCAAAGCAGCCTGCTCTTTGTGGGGCTGCCAAAACGCCCATCCCAGGGATGCACAGAGCCCTGAGCCCTTCCACGGGTGCAGCTCAGCCCAAGGCCCTGCTGGGGGAACGGGGGGCACCGAGGGCAGCCAGGGCTGGGGGTACCGATGACAGGCAGTGTTGGGGGGCCCGGCTGCCCCACCCTGGGATGGGAAGGGGGCCAGGCAGGCCTGGAGCTGCCCGGACATGTGCGCAGGGAGAGACGAGGCAGACGAGAGCAGAGGTGCAGGAGAAGGTTTATTGGAGCACAGAGGCAACACGAGACCCCCTCCCGGAATGGGGGGGCTGCCTGGACCCCCCCTCGCCCCGGCCCAGCCCCTCACCTCCTCCTGCCGCTGCTCCAGCCCTCTGGGACAGGGGGTTTGGAGCTGGCACAAGCCAGACCGGACACCCCCACAAAAAAATGTTAAATAGCTGGGGGCTGGCAGCTCTCCGGGACAGAGGCACCCCCTCTCCCTCTTTTCCCCCTCCCCAGAGCAGAGGATGGGGCAGAGGGAGGGAGGACCCTGCCAAAACCACCCCCACTCCCGGTATCCAGGCTGGGGGGGAGCTGAGACTCCTCCCCGCCAAAACCGACCAAAAAAAAAAAAAATTAAAAACAAAAAAACGACAACCAAAAAAAAAAAAAAAAAACCACGAAGAGATGCCGAAGGGTCTGGAGCGGGGCAGGGGACGCTCAGTTCTTGGGCTCTTCGCCAGCCTCGCCGCCGTCTTCGCCGGCACACTCGGCTGTCCATAGCGTGAGGTTGTCCCTGAGCAGCTGCATGATGAGGGTGCTGTCCTTGTAGGAGTCTTCGCTGAGCGTGTGCAGGTCGCCCATGGCCTCGTCGAAGGTGGTCTTGGCCAGGGAGATGGCCTGCTCGGGGGCGTTGGCGATCTCGTAGTGGAACACGGAGAAGTTGAGGGCCAGCCCCAGGCGGATGGGGTTCGTGGGCTGCATCTCCTTTTTGCTGATGTCCATGGCCTCTTGGTAGGCCTCCTGGGCCTTCTCTATCGTCGACAGGCGGTCGTCCCCGCTGGCCACCTCGGCCAGGTATCGGAAGTAGTCGCCCTTCATCTTCAGGTAGAAGACCTTGCTCTCGGTGTCGCTGTCCTTCTTGATGAGATACTTGTCCAGCAAGCCCAGCACGTTGTTGCAGACGGCGTTCAGCTCCTGCTCCACCTTCTCCCGGTACTCGTTCACCACCTGCGCCTTGTCGTCGCCCTCCTCGGTCTTGTGCTCGATGCTGGAGATGACCCTCCAGGCCGAGCGCTGGCAGCCCACCACGTTCTTGTAGGCCACCGAGAGCAGGTTGCGCTCCTCGTTGGACAGCTCGTCGCCGTGCTCCACCACGGCCTTCATGAAGTCGGCCATGTCCTCGTAGCGCTCAGCCTGCTCGGCCAGCTTGGCCTTCTGCACCTGCTGGTTTCTTGCCATGCCTGGGACGCGGGGCGAGCAGCGGGGCCGGGAGCCGTCGGAGCCTCTGCCGAGCGCCGCCGCCGGGATTCGCTTTTGGCTGCGCGTCGGAGCCTCGAGCGAGAGCAGGAGGAGCCAGCCAGGTCCAAGGAGTGTCCTCCTCCTCCTCCTCCTCTGCTTCCTCCCCGCCGAGCGCGGCCTTAAAAGGAAAATCGCGGTGAATCATCGCCCGCGGGCGGCGGGGCCGGGGAGGGGGCGCGGGGGGCGGCCCACGCCCTGCCCTCCCGGTGGGTGCGGCACCCGCGGCTGCCCCGGGGCTCTCCCCAGAGCCAACGCCCGCCCCGGCACCGGGACACGCCCGTGGAGCTGCTGAGAGCGCTGGGGAGGCGGCGGAGCCGCGCTGTCCTTCGGGGGGGACGGCGACACGGCAGCGCTGGCTCGTCCCCAGCCCGGAGAAATGGGCCACGGGGTGTGGCCGCTCGCGAAAACGGGTCCCACCCCCCCGAAAAAGTCATATCACAGTCGTTTTTAATGTGGAGATTGCCTCGGCGGTAATTGCGAGGGCTTGACGGGCAGGTATTTATTCCCACAGGTGGGGAAACCGAGGCAGAGGCTCCGCACCTCTCCCAGGCGCCGCCGAGGGACCGGCCCAAAAAGCGGGGCACGGTCAGCGCTGGCCTTTGAGCCGCACTGTGGGACCCCCCCAAAATCCCCATGGTGAGAGCAGCAAGGGGAGACCCCATCCCCATCAGTTCCAGCCCATCCCCATCAGCTCCAGCCCATCCCCAGCAGTTCCAGCCCATCCCCAGCAGCTCCAGCCCAGGGCTGCCCTTGCCCATCGCACCGGGGCCGTTCCGCATCTCTCGGGCTGTAAATGCAGGGTTTTACCCTTCGCTCTCTGTGGGATTTGGGCTGTTCCGGGCTGGCCGTGGGCCGCGGTGCCCGATAGGGATCTGAGCTGCGCCTTGCGCTGAGTTTCACTCCGAGCCTGTTGCCACACGCCGGGCGCTGCCGCAGCCCCGGCCCGGCCCGGCCCGGCCTTATCTCCGTGCGGGAGCGTGCGGGAAGGGCAGGGTGGGGCCGCCGGCTCCGCGCCAGGCCGAAAGGGGGTTGTGATTCTTTCCGTCAGCTCTCGCCGCTTTGTTCCTGCCTGCCGACACCCGGCCGGATCCCCCCGCGCCTGCTCGGCTCCCGCACCGGCCCTGCTGCCATGGAGGAGGCAGGGAAAACGTGAGGATGCTTTTCCCAGGCACGTCAAGGCCAGGAAAACACCCCCAGCCTTCACACCACCCCTTCTGCACCCTGGGATTCAGGAAAAAGGGATTCAGGGCCATTCACCCCTTCCTGGCTGAGTGCCTGACATGTGCTGGGGTTTGGGGTGCCCAGGGTGCCATCGAGGGGCTGCCGTGGCAGCAGCGTGAGGGTGCCCAGCCCCAGCAAGGTGCCCACAGCCCCTTCATGGCTCCCACAGCCCCTTCATGGCTTCCACAGCTCCTCCACGGCCCCCACAGCCCCTCCATGGCCCCCACAGCCCCACCAAGGCCGGCCCCATTCTGTGCCACAGCCCAGACGGTGCCACAGCCCGGTTTGGGCACAGAGCGGCCCCAGACGGTGCCACAGCCCGGTTTGGGCACAGAGCAGCCCCAGACGGTGCCACAGCCCGGTTTGGGGAGCTCCTGG
Organism: Zonotrichia albicollis; assembly: GCF_047830755.1. Taxonomy (NCBI): domain Eukaryota; kingdom Metazoa; phylum Chordata; class Aves; order Passeriformes; family Passerellidae; genus Zonotrichia; species Zonotrichia albicollis. The sequence continues at coordinate 12,290,958 of NC_133838.1, read as the reverse complement.
CTCCCGTCCCCAGCGCTGATGGCACAGCAGCAGGGCCAGCCCTCGGTGGCTTCCCTCGGCTCTGCTCGGGCCTGCCCAGGCAGGAGCCGCTCCCCTCCACCCGCGGAGCAGAGCCAGACACAGAGTACGCTAAATAGGAGAAACTTTCATTTTGTTACAAAAGTAAAAGGCATAAACAGACGGTGAGTCCGACAAGGCTGGGGCAGGCCTGGCTGCCCGCTCAGCTCTCAGCCCAGGGAGGCTGCTCAAGGTGCTGGAGCCCCTTCCCCTAAATCCAGAGCCGTGCTGGGATGAGGCTGGCAGGGGAGCTGGCCCGGGGGCTGCAGGATGAACTGACCAGGTACGAATTCCCATCGGGAAAGTCCTGTGGCACACGGACACGGCTTGGAGGGGCTGGGAGGGTTTGGTGCCCCCGGTTTGGCTGCAAATGCTCTGGAGAGATCCTGCTCCTTCCAAAATCCCAACACGGCATTTCCAGGCAGGGAGGCACCGGCACCGAGCGCCCAGCGGTGGCCGGGCACGGCACGGCACGGCACGGCACGGCTGGCTGCGCTCATTCACCGCTCTCCTCGCTGCGGGGGCTCTATGGCTTTGGGCTCCGCTGCCGCCGCCCGGGGCACGGAGGGACGGAGGGAGGGAGCGGAGGCACTCCGGTGGTCATGGCTGTGGGCTCGGCTCCCGTGGGCGCCCCACGAGAGGCTCAGGCTGCTGCTCATGGCGCTGGATCCGCCCGGAGCGAGGGAGAGCAGAGGGGAGAGGATAAAGAGAGAGTTAGTGCCAGAATGGAGCTGGGGAGCACCGGGAGCAGGGCGGGCACCCAGGCTCGCTGGCAGGGCTGGGGCACAGCGAGGAGGGGGCTGCAGGGAGGGCAGAGGGGCAGCTCACGGCCCACAGGTGACACATCCCATGCCAGGTGCCCTGGAGGAACTCACCTTGGCCACAGCAGGGGGAACCGGGTGCTGCAGAGAGGAAAACGGGCAGAGGGGCCAGAGGGGTCACCCAGGCCACAGAACGGGTCAGGGATGGGGGTCCAGACCCACCCCAGGGGCCACAGCTCCTCCAAACACCAGAGCTCTGCTTGGCTGGGCTTCCCTCACACAGCCACGGCAGGCTGGGCTGCAGAGCCCTCTGCCACACGTGTCCCAGTGTCACACGATGTCACAGAGTGTCACACAGTGTCACACAATGACCCACAGTGCCCCACAATGTCCCACACGTGTCCCACAGTGTCACACAGTGCCCCCAAAATGTCACACAATGTCCCACAGTGTCCCCATGCAGACCAGGTGGCTCCAGCCCAGCGCAAAGCCAGGAAAAACCAAACCTCTCCTCTTGTGGCAAAGCGTTCCTGTGCCCCCTGAGCCACAGCCCTGGCACCGTGCCCCGTGGGTGGGATCCTGGTGGCATTCTGGTGGGATGGATGGGACACAGGCATGGCAGCATGGCTGGGATGATGGGCTCTGAGCTCAGAGCTGTCATGCAGTGAGGATGGGTGGCCGCAGTGGTGAGAGGGTGAAGGAAGCACTTTCTTACCAGCCAGCCCTCAGAAATCAGGGCAAACGTCCGAGGAGGGGCAAATCCTGTCAGGCTGTGCAGGAAATGGCAAAGTCCTGGCAGGCATCCTCCTGGGGAAGACACCAGAGGTTATGCACCTCACACCTGCCACGGGGCCACGGGGCTGGCACAGATGGGGCACAGGTGCCAGCCGGGGACAGGACACTGAGGGGACAGCAGGAGGAGGGGATGAGCCCTGCCCAGCCTGGAAATGTGGGACAGCAATGAATTCCCTTCACTGCAGAGGAGCCACAGCAGCGCCAGCTGCTGCTCATCCCTCCCTGCAGGAGCTTCCAGGAGAGGCCTGAGCCCAACAGAGGGCAGCTGGCACCTTGAGATGCCACAGCGGGACACACCTGCCCCCTTCTGTCTCCGAGGAGGAAATAATCATCCAAGCAGTTAACTCTTTCAAAATAAAGTTTTATTGAGTAACAAAGGAAACTGGTTTAAATAAAAACAGGAAGGAGCCTGGCCCCTGGTACCCCCTCCTCACTGCTCCTCTGCCATCCCCCTGGCACAGGCACTTGCAGAGTACAGAGCACCACGCTGGTGAGCTCAGGGGGCTGGGCTGCCCCCCAGAATGTGCTGCCCCTGCCCGAGGGTGAGACTGGTCTGTCTGATCCAAGGAAACCTGACAGGCAGCACGGCACTGTGAGCCTCTGCCCCGGTGCCAGCGTGCACAGCGCTCCCTGCACAGCACAGAAAATGTTCTACGTAGAAAAAAGTCCTACAAATTGTGCAAAAATATCCAGCAGCTTCGAGTAACACGATTCAAGTATTGCTACAAGGTTTGTGACTCTGCCCTCAGCCCAGGGACACGGAGCTGGCTGCCTGGGTGCAGAGGGTGCTCGGGGATGAGCAGCTGGAACGGCCCCCAGGGCACTGGGGACAGCCCTGGGGACACTCTGCTGCTCAGAAACCCAAACCAAGAGCACACATGAGCTTATCAGAGACCAGCACCCCGCACTGCTTCCTTGTGAAACCTCAGGTGCAGCTCAGGAATTCAGGACCCTCAGGAATTCACACACTTTTCTGCTGCCCTTTGGTGTCCCACCCACAGGACACAACCCTGGGGAGCTCCAGCTCCCAGACCTGACCTCTGCAGCCTTGTGCATCTCCTGAGAGTCACAGAGCACAGAGTGTTTCTTCTTCCCTGCTAGATGAGGGTCCCCTGCCTCGTGTCCTTGCTGCAAAACGTGTCTGACCAACTGGCAGGGCCAAAGCACAGCCCCAGGCAGCACAGGAGCAGCAGGGAGCACCCAGGACATCCTCACCTGCCTCCAGGGAGCCACAGGAGCCCTTCCAGGTGGGAACAGGGAGTGTTGATGGAGCTCACAGGGGCACCAGGGAGGTGACACCTCCTCCAGCCCAGCCCCGAGCAGGAACCATCTGCCCGTGCCACCTCCCAGCCTTGGCCCATCTCATTCCCAGCAGGAATCACAGCAATTCCCTGGAGCTCAGGGTCTGGGGGCTCCTGGGGACCCCCTGTTCCAGCACGAGTCCAAGGGTCCCACGAGCTGTTGGGCTCTGTCAGGCAACACCCCTGACAGGCCACCTCACAGTGAAACAAATGAACAAAAAGTAATAAATAAATGTAAAAAAAGAAGGCAATGCATGGCTCGAGTCTTTGGCAGCTCTGGGTGCCAGGGCTGCCCGCCTGAGGCCGGGCATGAGGCAGGGGAGGGAACTGGCTGGAGCAAGGTGCAGGCACAGCAGGCACTGGGCACATCACAGCACTGCTAGGGAATGCCTCCTACCATGCTGGTGTCACTTTTGGCTCCAAGGGAAGGGATTTCACTCTTGGGACTGGACGGGGTCCCGACATCTGGCTGGACAAATCCTCTTCTGTCTATCAAACTGCAAAACAGGAAGGGAAGGGCAGTTCAGGGAGCAAGGACTGAACCTGGGAGCTCACAGGCCACAGGGAAAGCTCCTCTCCACACAGCACAGCACAGACAGGATGCTGGAGCACAGGGCTCCTGCCCATCCCATGAGCCACAGACCCCAGCCCACGAGCCACAAGGAGCTCTGGGCCACCACAAACCCAAAGGGGAACTGGCCAAAGGCCTTCACAACATGAAAGCCCATGAAAGAGGAACAAACTGGAGTAAAATGCTGTAAAATCTCCTCCCCACAACCTCCCGGCCTGGCTCCCTGAATGCAGATTGACCAGCTCTGAATGGCAGCACTGCATTTTGGCACCTCTGAACCCACCACAAAACCTGGGGACACTGCAGAGAGCAGGGCCTGATACAAAATATAAACCACAAAATATAAACCATGCTTTACCCTGCTGCTGTCAGCACCACAGAGCTGCTCCAGGACTCCAGCCTGGATCCCCCAGGGATCCCACATCCCCAGCAGGCTGGGAGCTCCAGGCAGGCTCCCAGAGGTGAGGAGCAGAGCAGGGCCTGACCCTGCCCAGCTGCCCTGTGCTCTCCCATGGCAGGAGGCAATTCCCAGTGCTCTTACCTGGGGTAGAAGGGTCCACACAGCACTGCACAGCAGTTTGTGAGGATGCTTTTATGGCTGTAGGGATTGGCAAACTCCGAGCCCCTCTTGTTTGACCAGGAGCCCTTGATCTGAAAGGGATGGAGAGAGATCAGGAGGGGAAGGATGGAGAGCAGACAGTGACACAACAACAGTGGATCCCTGCAGGGGTGGAAGGTTTGTCCCAGAGCACGGGGAGGACACCTGCAGGCACAAACAGCCACGTGCTGCCTCTGCTGAAGCGCAGCCCTGCAGCTGCAGAGCTCCCAAGCTGTGCCCTCCCCGTGCTGCACGGCAATGTCACTGCCACTGCCGTCACCCCTGTCACCACCTGCCACACCACCCTGTCCTCCCGCTGCCCTCGTGGTCCCCAGGCTGGCACCCACCAGAGCAGGCTCTGCTCCCTCAGGCTGCACAAACAAACAGCCAGGGGATTCCCAGCCCAGGGGCTCCTCTGTCCCCAGCCCTGCTCTGAAACTGGCTGTGGCACAGGGCTGGGCAGCTGCCACAGCTGCCTCACACTGCACTGAAGCAGCACCAGCACCTCCACCAGCACATTTCCTCCCCTTGTTTTGCTTCCTCCCCCCAGCTGCAGCACGAGGCTGGAGCCATGGTGCTCCCAGAGCTGGGTACAAACTGTGAGCTTCACCCACACAGCCCTGAGCTGTTCTGCCACACCTCTGAATGTAAGGTGGAGGGGAAAAGGGAAAAAGCAAATCCAAAAGGGATGCAAACACACTTTCTGCAGTGCTGGAAGCTCCCAGCAAGGATTACAGGTACTTCTGGCCAGAAGGGCGAATTTTGATTCTGAGGATCAGACAGATCCTGCTTTTCCATACAATCTGCCCCACTCGGGGCACTCATTTGGTCCTTGGAGCCTGTGCACAGCCCAGATTTGAAGGCAAATCTCATCAGATGTCTGTAGATTGCTTGCTAATTAGAGATGAGGAACTGCCAGACACAAAGGGACTGGCCCAGGGTCTCAGAGGAAACCCGTGGTTACACGGGATGCTGAATTCAGATCACCAAGCTCACACCCAAATACTCCCCTGGGCCAGCCTCCCTTTTTTAATCTCACAGCTCCTAATTTTAAGCAAGGCCACAAACAGACTGGAAAAAACACACACGTGATGGCCCTAAATGAGCCACCTGAAAGTGCAGCCGTGGGCACAGGCTGTGTGCTCTGCACTGGGGTAGCACAGGCATGAAACCCTGCACTGGGGCAGCCCAGAGTGCCCTGAGAGCTGCTCAGGATGGGTCACAGGCAGCCTGGCAGCAGCACAGGCATGCAGGTACTTACATCTTCGTTCGTCGTCAGGTTGGAGGCGACCAAGTAAGTGTGAAAACCTGAGAGGCCCAAAATGGACCAGACTGAGAAAAAACAAATCACCAGCTCCAGCACAGTGAAAGAGAAGTCAAGGAAGTCTCCAGGAACAAAATCATCCCACAAGGAGAGACAGAAGACTGTTTGGGGAGGTTTGGGCAAGCTTCCCATTCCCTGAGCTGGTTTGCAGGGATCCACCAAGGCACAGCCTGCTCCAGCTCTTCCCTTTCCACCTAAACCTGCAAACTGGGACACAACCCACCCTTAGTCCCAGGTAGCCAGGGGACTAAATTACTGTGGGGAAGGGACACCAGGGTGAGCTGCAAAGAGCTCCTGGCCCCTCTCTGTCAGTGATTAGCAGTGCAGGGCACCCCGAGCAGCTGCTGCCAGCACAAGGATATCTCGCAGGGGTTGTCTTCAGAGTGGCCAGGAACCCATCCCTCTGAGAGCCTGCAAAGCAAGAGACAACAAGGAATGGCATCCCAGCAGCAGCCCTGCCCCTGCAGCCACAACTCCACCCCGTGGGCTGTGTGGCCGTGCCTGTCTGCCTGAGGAACACCCGCACTCTGGGATGCTGCAGGAATGTCACTGCAGGGACACGGCTCCAGGAGATTTGGGGCTGGTGGCAAAGTCACCTTCCCTGCCAGGGTAAGGGTGGGAGCACCAGCAGCTCACCTGCTCTGGGAAGCAAATCCCCTCGCCAGCCCCCAGAGCCCCTCTGCAGAGAGGTGAAGCAGACCCGTGGGACCCTCTAATCCCTCAGACCCTGGTGTAACCCCACAGAGCCTCCTGTGCTGTGTCCCACGGAGCAGAACAGAGCTGAGCTGGAGCAGCACAGCCCCCGGGCAGGACTTACGCAGGGTGAGGTGGGTGACGACGCAGGCGAAGATGAAGGCGGTGAGGAAGGACAGGGACAGGATGAAGGCGTAGAAGTAGCGGTAGTTGCGCTTGCCCACGCAGTTGCCCACCCAGGGGCAGTGGTGATCGAACCTCTCTGCAATGAAGGCTCCAGGTGAGGAGGGCTCCTGCCACCCCACACCCAGCACGGAGCACACTCTGCTCAGCCCCCCAAAATGAGGAGCTGCAAACCCATCTGCACCCCGAGGGCAGAACCCCTCTGCAGCAGTGCAGGGGCACAGAGTTTCCATGGTGGCTGTACCAGCCTGGCCACACACACTGAGGAGCCTACAGCAAACCCTGTGTTTGTTTACAGAACCCTCCACCCAAAACCAGGGAACACAGAGCCATGGAGTCTTGCATGTGCTGCCCCTTGCCCTGAGACACTGCACTAGTGCTGCTTTTGATTTAAATGCAAAGGAGACAGACCATGCAGTATCCTGTTTCATAATCCTTCAGGAGAAGCAAAAAGCAATCTGTCCAGGAACACAAGTGACAGGACCAGAGGGAATGGATGGAGCTGTGTTAGGGCAGGGGCAGGCTGGATACTGGGACAAGGTTCCTCCCCTAGAGGGTGCTGGCACTGCCCAGGCTCCCCGGGGAATGGACACAGCCCCAAGGCTGCCAGAGCTCCAGGAACATTTGGACAGCACTGCCAGGGATGGCCAGGGTGGGATTTTGGGGTGTCTGGGCAGGGTCAGGAGGATCAGTGATTCCTGTGGGTCCCTCCCAACTCAGGATACCCTGTTTATTTCCCAGCTTTCCCCCAGTGGTGCCTGCGGGTCCCTCCCAGCTCAGGACACCCTGTCTGCTGCCCAGCCCAGCCCTGCTCACCCACGCAGTTGTCGCAGACGCTGCAGTGCGAGGTGCGCGGCGGCCGGAACATCTTGCAGGTGTAGCAGTACTTGAGCTTCACCACGTACTTGTTGATCACCACCTCCATGGTGCGGGCTGGGGGACGGTACGTGGAGCTGCCCATGCTGTCTGCAGGGACAAGGAGGGACACTCACAGCCCTGGGCCACCTCCCAGCTGGGGCAGGGGTTGGCAGGGGTTGGCACACGCTCTCCTGGCTTTAACAGCACACAGGATTTGTTGCAGAGTGGGCAGCCAAGAGCTGCAGTCAGCTCCAGCGTTATTTATTTACAGCCTGTCTTTGTTCAGTGCTGATGCTGCTGGGATGCCAAGAGGAAGCAGTGAGCGCCCAGTGCTGTGGAACCTCAAGCAATTTCCAAACAGTGAGTGTGAAGCAGCAGCAGCCCAGGAACACCAGCTCATCTCTGCGTGTCCAGCAGGTCACACCAGGCAGCCTGGCTGTGCAGGCACGCGTGGCTCTGCCACAGGAGCATCCTGCCACTGCCAGCACACAGCCTGTGCCCCCACAGCCTGCAGGGACTCGCCTCCATCACTGTGGGGAAGGACAGCAGCAGGTCTCGAGTGCTCCAGTAGATTCCCTGGAATTTGACATGTTTGTGTTCACAGCACAAGAGGGTTCCCCCTCCTCCAGGTTTAAACTGAGGATTTTTAGGGCCACTGCAAGTTACATCGCTGTGTGCTGGCACTCCATTATTCCGTGGGGGCTGGAGACTGTTCCTGTACACAGCAAGAGCTGGAAACCCTCGTATCATATTTGCAGTTTTGGGGGTTATTCCTTTTAGTCACTCCCAAAAAAGTACCTTTCCAACTGTGAGGAATTCTTTGAAAATAGTGATGCAACAGCGAGCATGTTAAGAGGATAATAAGTGGATTATATTAGCAGTAACAGCTGGCACATCAGGCAGCATCTGCAGCCAGATTACTGCTTTAGGCCCTTATAAATAGAAACATGGATCACCACTCTGGGGATATTTAAAAACCATCTTTAAAGTCAGATGTAGAATTACTGCCTTGCATCTGTCTTCAGCAGGACAGATTCAAGCTGTCTCACATCAGCTCTGCTAAAGCATTTGCTCCAACCTGTCACATCAACAACGTCCTGAGCTCCTGGATGCAAACACCTCCTTGGCTGTCCCCAGACCAGCGTGACAGAGCAGTTTTTAGAAGAGGACAACAGCAGCCTGCTCTAAAGAACACCTTGCAGCACAGCAGGCTCAATGACAATACCAAAAAGCATTAACTGTCCTTCAACTCTGCTGCCTGGGAAAAAGCTGGGACTGGACAGGAGCAAAAAGCAGCTGAGCTGCTCTGCAGATCCTCTCTGAGGCACTGCCAGAGGAGCTTATTGCACCTCTCATCACGACTGGTAAACACTGTCAAGCCCCACATCCTGATACTCTGGATTTTTCTCCCCCCTGGACAAACCCAAAGGAGCAAAGACCCAAAGAAGGAGCCTCACTGAGCCCGGAGGGTGCACAGACACACACAGAGCCAAACACAGGGACCAGAGCTCTCACCAATGCGCCTCTCCAGGTCTGCAGCCTCGCTGGGGGTGGCTCTGGGCAGGATCCCTGGGTCCCTGAAGCTCGTCTGGAGCAGGCAGCTGATGACAAAGAAGAAGAGGACGGCGGCGATGATGGGGATGGCCAGGGTCAGGTGACTGGCAAGGAAGGGGCAGCTGTTGGAAGATAAATAAAACGGAATTGTTATCAATCGTTGCACAGACCCGCTGCCAGCTGGGACATCACACCATGACTATCACAGGGCAGTGGGCTCAGCAGCCAACCTGGGGCTGGTTTTGCAGAGATGGGGCTGGTGTGATCACACCCCACACCAGGGCAGTTCTGTTACCACCAGGCAGCAGCTGAGGACAGCAGAGGACACAGCCGTGCACACACAGAGCCACAGTCCCCTCCTGCAGAGCACCCAGAGCCAGCACACGACGGGCTGCCCCAGGCCCGAGGGCTGCAGGCAGTGCTCAGGCTCTGCAGCACTCTGAGAGGATTAAGCAACTTTTGTTTCACCTCCCCAGCTCAGCTGTCCAGAACAAAGCACCCACCAAGCAACAAAACCCCTTCAGTCCAAGCCTGAGCCCCTCAGCCATCCACAAAAAGGTCAGTGAAAGGAGAGACGTGAGCTTGTTGTCAGCCCTTTCCTGAGAGAACCTCCAGAGCCCACTCTGCCCCACTAGGGAACAACAATCACACAAATCATAGAATCCCCAAATGGTTTGGACCTTAAACACCATCCCACGCCACCCCTGCCATGGCAGGGACACCTTCCACTGTCCCAGGCTGCTCCAAGCCCTGTCCAGCCTGGCCTTGGACATTTCCAGGGATCCAGGGGCAGCCCCAGCTGCTTTGGGCACCTGTGCCAGGTTTTCCCATAGAAACCATGAAATGTAGACACAGACAGACGTATTTGCTGTACACCCAGCAAACTGGAGCCTGTGCAACACAGGCATTCTGCTAAAATAACAACTTGGGAGAGCCCCAGGGCATCCTCAAGCACGAGAGAGTGACTCGGCAAGAAGGGAGGCAGAGCAGATGTCCTGTGTGCTCTGCCCGGAAAACAAAGCCCTCACTGTGCTGAGCTGCCCGTCAGCCCCCGACCTGGCACGGAGCTGTCAGGGCACGGATGATGCTGAGAAAGGGGTTTTTCCATCGGGATGCCGTGCCTGCCTCCCGCAGCTGCCTGTCCCTTTCAGCTCATCTGACTCCTCAGAACCTCTAATCCGATCAAGTGCTTTCATCTCCCCACCAGCAGGCTGGGGCAGCTCTGTTCCGAGCCTCGCCGGGATAACGCCGAGATCCAAAGGCAGGCGCGGCCCCCATCCCTCCCGGGACAGAGACAGGCAGGGCACCAGAACCCTCCGAGGCGTGAGGAACCCAGGGTGCTCCTTCCCCAGCGCCCAGGGCAGCACCGGACACGCCGGGATGCTCCTGGCTCTCCCCTCCCTCGGGCTGCAGGAGCAGGGAGCTTCCCTGGACCAGCTTCCAAAGGAAAGGAAAGATGCAGCTCCCGATTCCCCAGACTCTGCTGCACAATGGGGGCCCTGCTCCAGTGCAGACCCTCCAGGTGGGACCCCGAAGGGTTTCACCATTTAGAAGAAACACTGCTCCTAGATCTCAGTGGTGGACAAAGCCCACGAGCCCTGGGGGTTTCCTGGGTGCAATTTCGGGCCAATTCTCTTCTTGGGAGCAAAAGGGGAGACCTGCGGGCTGTATTTAAAGGCCAAGGGGGTATCCCAGGGGGACGTTGAACCCCTCCCTGGGGCCAGACGGAGCAAACAAGGCGCAGAACGACCCCTGTCCTCCACAAACACACCTGGGCACAGGTGATGGGGCAGTGACTGCCCGCAAATGGGCTCTGCGGGCTGTACCGTGGGGAAGGGCAGCGGGCAGCAGGGACAGCGGGGATCCCAGGGGAAAAGGGGACCCCCAGCCCCCCTCCCCCCGGCACGGGGCCAGCGTGGGGTGCAGCGAACCCCGGCAGGCCTCAACGAGGGACAAGCAGCCGCAAGGGGCGGCCCCGAGGCGCGGAGCCCGCACGGCTCCGGGGCGCCGAGCCCGCCGGGCCCACACTCACTCGAAGGCGAAGAAGAGGCCGCTGGTGGCCAGGATGAGGCCGAGCGTGAGGGCGAAGACGCCGCTGTGCCGCGCCAGCATGAGGCGGCCGCCGCAGAAGAAGCGGTTGCGGCCCGGGAACACCTCCCACTTCCTGCGGGGCCGCCGCGCCGCTCCGGCCCGCGGGGCCGCGGCCGCCGGCCCGCCCGGGCCCGGGCCCGGCGTCGCCGCCGCCCCGGGCGAGATCTGCCGGTACTCGCAGTCCTTCATGGCCGCGCCGCGGCGCCCGGAGCCCCGGCCCGGCCCCGATCCCGGCCCGGCCCCGCCGGTCCCGCCCCGAGCCCCGGCCCGGCCCCGATGCGGGCCCGGCCCCGCCCCGCCGCACAGCGCCCCCTGCCGGCCCCGCCGCCATACCGGGAGCGCCCGCGGGCCCGGCCCGGCACCGAACCCGGCACCGAACCCGCGATCCCGACTCGGACTCCGGCCTCGATCCCGTAACCTGTGCCCTGACTCCGATCCCGGCCCCTGCCCCGATCCCGACCCGGCGGAGCGGGCGGAGTCGCCTCTCCAGGAACTTTCACGTTTATTGGGGTCGTGCATGTGCCCCGCCGCGCCCGCCACCCCCGCCGTGCTCCTGCCCAGCCTGGCTCGGAGCCCGGAACCGGGACCATGGAAAAGGAACCGGAACAGTCTAAGCAGCTCAGGGCAGCTGGACCCTCCCTGCCGTGCCCACAGCACATCCCAAATCCATCACAGCATCCCGCCACAAATCCGCGCCTGCCACCATCTCCCCCAGGGGATGCAGGAGCCCAGGTGCACTCCCCATCCCAGGCAGGTGATGGGAATGTTGGCCGTCAGCAATGCCAGCTGAGCGGGGCAGGATGCTGCAGCATCACACCACGGAGAACATCCCGCCTGGGACATGGTAATGGAGGAGTAACACCTTTGTAACTGCAAGGACAGCGTCACCACATCCACCTTGGGCTTTCAGAGCAGCTGAGTTTCAGTTCTGAGCAGTGTCTGCCCCACTGCTGGCCTGTGCTACGTCCACGGGAGGAAGTTGCAGTGCAGGACCAGCCCCAGCAGCCAGTAGCCCAGGAAGAACCCCAGGATGCTCTTGCTGAGGGGTGTAATCGATCGCCAGTTCAGCAGCAGCCTCACAACGGGATTGTCCGAGGTCCCTTTCCCACAGGAACTGTGAGATTTACTCAGAGGAGGCTTCCCAGACGCTGGGTTATCAGTCCCTGTGCTCCAGAGTAAAGGTTCGTGTTCCAAAAGCAGGTGAGCGGAGAACCAGTACAGGATGGGCGAGGAGGAGCCGAGGAACCGGGTCAGCACCTGGGGACGACAGGCAGAGGAGAAATCACCCAACTGCTGTGCTGTCACTGCCCCAGCCCCTGCATAAGGAATCCCCCCTGTCCTACCTGCACGTGCATGCAGAAGAACCCAAACGCCAGCAGGGCTGTGCTGTGCACCACGTACACGAAGGTAGCAGGGCCACAGAATCCATCTCTTGCCTTTCCCCTCTCTTCAGCCTTGCTCCTCACTAGACCAAGAGTCAGGCAGTGACGGGGGTTTGCACTGATGTAGGTCCAGGCAGCCCACGAGCACAAAAGGGTGACAGGCAGAGCAAGCAGGAAATTTGGGATCTGCCTGAGCTCAAAGTACCTTAGAAAGCCCACGTTCCAGTAAGCGTCCTGGATGTAGGAATAGACCAGGGGGAAGCGCTGGGAGCACCAGGGGGGTTTGGCCTCACCCACGCCTGCCACACGATAGCCCTTGTCCTGTGCCAGCTGCAGCAGCGCCTCGGGGACGCTCTGGGCCAGGCCCGTGCTGGGCTGGCAGAACCTCACGTAGGCGTAGTACTGAAACAAGGCAAAAGGCAGGGAAATCCCGGCACACACCAGGGCTGCCGAAACCACCAGGCCGAGGGCCTGCTTCCACAGCACGGGCAGCTCCCTCAGGGACACCGCTGTGCCCTGCAGCTGCAGCACGAAGCGCCTGACGCTCGAGTAGAGCACGAAGCCGGCATTGACCAGCCCGTTGGCACGGGCGCCGGCAGCCAGGGCGAAGAGCAGCCCGCTGAGCCAGCGGCGCCCCTTCTCCAGCTGCCACATGGCGCCGAAGGCCAGCGCGGCGAAGGCGCTCTCCGAGTAGGCCGCGGCCATGAAGACGCCGGCCGGGCTGAGGGAGAAGAGCAGCGCGGCCAGGAAGGCCTGGCGGGGCCTGCGCAGCACGGCCCGGCCCAGCGCCAGCAGCGCGGCGGCCGCCAGCACCGCCAGCAGCGCGTTGAGCAGCGCGGCCGCCAGCAGCAGCCGGCCCCGGGGCTGCAGCGGCACCGGGCACGGCAGCAGCACCGCCAGCAGCCGCAGCCCCAGCGGGAAGAGCGGCAGGAAGGCGCAGTTGTGCTCCAGCAGGTAGCCGCGCTCGGCGATGAACAGGAAATGCTCGGCGTCCCAGCGGCCCAGCCCGCCCAGCAGCCGCTCCAGCAGCGCGTCCCACGGGCCCCACGGGCCCGACCGCGGCGGCGAGAAGGCGTCGGCAGCGTGGTCCGGGATCAGCGCGTTAAACACGGCCTGGAAAACAAGGGGAGCATGGGGATGGAGGCTGGCAGAGATGCTTCACTACCCAGAGCACCCGGCGCTCCAACAATCGAGGCTGGAGCCCAAGATGCCCACGAGGTTGTGAAAAGGTGCCCACACAACCCTTTTGGGGTGTTTACATGTGAGCAGAATAACGCTCTGTGATGCAGCATGAATCCCTGCAGAACTGGCCAGGGAAAGCTGCTCACGGCTATGACTGGGCTCTGTGCTGGCTGTCACAACCAAGCTCTCCCATGCTCAGAGCAGCATGTCTCTGGAAATAAGACTTGGGAGGAAGGTACAGGAGGAGATTATTGTTCCTTTTCTGTGGATAAACACACTTTGAGCCAAACCAGCCTCTTGCAGCAGCAGCATGAAAACACAGCAAGTCACGAGGAAATTAATGCAATTTTACTTAACAGCAACCTGTAAGCTGGCTGTGGACAGTCTGTTGGCTCTCCAGAGAGGATGATTTCCCCATTGCGCAGAAGCAGCTCACGGATCTCTGGGGCACAGCAGGGAGGATCTGGGAGCAGCAAACCCCAGCGGAGCTCCCTGGCTGGAGGGCGGACTTGCCTGCAGCAGCAGCGCCAGGGCCCGGCAGCGCAGCGCGAACCACACCACCGCCCGGAGCTGGGGGTCTGCCCTGCTCCACAGCTCCATCCCTCGGCCAGGAGCCGCCTACGAGGTCACTGTGGCCAGGGGAATCCTCCTTCCCGTTCGGGAAACCTGGGTGGGTGAACACAGAGGACAAAGAAAGGGATTTCTGTCAATTTTGTGCCTTCATTTACCGTCAGGCACTTGAAAGGTGCAAGTCTCTGTGAACAGGAAAGTTGCTTATGGAAGAGATCAGGGATCTGGGAGATGATGCAGAGACCTCTTTGATACTGTTCCTACTAAAAAAAAAATCCCTGACTTGTTAAGCTTGGCCAAGACACTGAGAGAGAGAGGCTATGGCATGTTCTCTGAGCCCGGGCTGGGGTAAATCGCTGGAGCAGACAGTCTGCTCAGCTGCCTCAGCAGGAGCTCGAGCCAAGCATCCTCATACACATCCAGCACCAGTGAATGGGATCTAAGCCTCTTTTTCTTGGAAAGGAGACAGAATTCCTGTGGACTGTGAGCGTAACCCCCGTGTGAGCAGTTGCTGAGTGGGGCTGCCAGGAGCTCCCTCCTCTCTGCTGCTCCCTGTTTGCCCCTGGGGAGCCAGGAATGGATTTACTCAGCTGGCTCCACGGCAGCAGCTCTGCCAGAGCAGGGTGGAACTCGGGCACTCAGCTTCGCCCAGCATAGGCAGCACACAAACTCTGTGCCACCACCTGCAATTCTCCACTATTTTGGCAAAGCTCCTGGTTCTGCTGGGCACACTGCACATTCTGAATCCACCTGTCCACCTCCCCCCTGCAAACCTCCCTGAGGGATTTCAGCCTCTCTGTTCAGTGCCTGCATGTCCTGGGTGCCGTGGTGGCCCAGCTCTGATCCCCTGGCCCTGAACCATGGGAGGCAGGCAGGATCTGCTCTGCAGCTCTTTAAGATAAAACATTTCTTCCGTTGGTTCCCCGGCCACCAACTGCTGATCAGTTAGAGAAACACACAGCCCACAGCTCTCGCTGGGTGCCATGACACCACATCCTGCCCTTCTGTCTGCTCCAGCCCTCTGCAGCACACAGAGAGCCCCAAATCCATCGCTCCACAACCCAAAATCACTGACATTTCCCTCGTGCCATTGTGGAGAGAAAACCCTGCCAGGCTGAAACTGCACGAGAGGGCAGAGAGCAAATCATCAGCAAGACAAAAACCAAGATCCAGACTGGCTCACTGACAGCTCCAATCCCCAGCCACAGGGTTATGCTTCCTATTTAACCACTAATAAAAGTTTTGGGGTTGCTCCTATTCCCCCTGTGCTCTCCAGCACTCACAAAGCAACTGGTGGGAGGCACATTCTCCTGCATCACGAAGCTGTGACGTTATTTTAAGCGAGGGGACACTTCAACCCAGCTGTAAACCCTTTTAAAGCACATTCACAGCTGCAAATCCTATTAAAGCACAGCGGCAAAAATTGTCCCGGCACTTTAAATATAGTTTTTTTTCAAAAAGCAGAGAAAAAGCCTCGCCTGAATGTGCCAAGAGAGCTCAAAGCAAACAGCTTTAAAAAGCCTGTTCCTGTCACGACGCAGCACACCTTGTGACAGAGCGAAGCCTTCAAAAGAGCTGCAGCCCACAAGCCCCGTTTGGATCCAGAACGCAGCGTCGGGAATGGCTCTGCCCCAAAAATCCTGTGGGAAACAGCACCTGCACGAGCACAAAAAGGAGAGGGAGAAGGGCGTTAAAAATACTCCAGCAGAAAAACGTGCAAAGTCTGAATTAGAGATGTTTTTCTCTCTGGGTCCTGCGCTTCCCTTGGCTCTCAGCTGCGAATCAGAAGTTTTCCAAACTTCTCAGTGTGGAAGCGGCGCTGAGAGGGACGCGGGCAGGGCCGGTGCAGGAGCACGGGACGGGAGCGGCGGCTCCGGGCAGCCGCAGTGCGGGGCAGGGACCAGCCGGGGGCAGCAGCCGCTCGCCAAACGGCAGGGTCCGGGATGCTGCCGCTGCCCGCATCCCCGGCACGGTCCGGGCACCAGGCACCCGGTCCCTCCCCAGCCTCTGTGAGACTCAGCAGACCCTCCGGACACGTTCTAAACCCCTTCTAAGCAGGGCGATTTTGGAAATCCCGTCTGCCTGGTGCTGCTCCTGCAGGCCTGGCGCTCTCGGCCATCCCTCCCGCCCGCTCCGGCTGCGGCTGCGGCAGCGCTGCCCCGGGGCTGGGTGCGAACGGGAGCGGGTCTGTCCCGGGCAGCAGCGCACGGGTGAACGGAGCCCGCTCTGGGTCAGAGGCCAGGGAGGGACAGCTACCGTTAAACTGAGGAGCGGCCGGACACGGGAGGGGGCACGGACCGAGCGGCCTTGGGCACACGGGGCTGTCCCGGGCCGCCTCCGGCCCTGCCGGTGCCGCTCCTGCCGCAGCGAGACCGCACGGCGCTGCCCGGACACGAACCCCGCCCGACCCCGCGCCTGACCCAGCCCCTCCGGCCTCACCGTGCGGCTCCTGCCGGTCCCGGGGCCGGGCTGAAGGCGGCGGGGACCCCGGCTCCGGCCCCGGCCCAGATCCCGGTGCTGGCTCCGGTTCCGGCTCAGATCCCGATCCCGTTTCCGGCCTAGGTCGTGATTCACATCCTGATCCCGAACCCCGGCTCAGATCCCGATCCCGGGTCCCGGTTCAGATCCCGGTGCCGGTTCCTGTCCCGCAGCGCCCCCTTGCGGAGGGACAGAGGGAGCAGTGCCCGCCCCCTCCCCGCGGCGCATGCGCGGCCACCTGGCACCGCCCACTTCCGCATGCGCGCGCAGCTTCCGGCCGCGCCCCTTCCGGCGGCGCGCGCGTGCGGGGAAGGGGCGGGCGGCGCCATCTTTGTTGAGGGCGGGCGGGGGAGCCGGGCCGGGACCGGAACCAGGGCTGGAAACCGGGACTGAGAAACGGAACAGGCCCAGGGCCAGGGCTGTGTCCCACCAGCAGCAGCACAAGCACCTGGGCGGCAGGGCGGGCCCACGGGAGCCGCGCCCTGCGGGGTGTCGGAAGGGCACGGGGGGACAGCCCCGGCGGGCGGGGCGGCCAGAACGCCAGTCCCTCCCGATCTGCACCCAAATCGTTCCATTCCTAGAGGAGTTCGTTACACGCCTCTCTCTGCCCGACCTCTCTGCCGTTCCCCGTTTCTGCCAGCAAAGGGGAAAACTCGAGTTGGGCCAGAGCCCTCAGTAAAGCGCTCAGGGTCGGGGCCGGCCCGGATCCACCCGGGGCTGAAGGTGAAACCATTAAGGAGCCCTGAGCGCTTTTACTGGGCATCAGCCTTGGAAGAACTCACCTTTTCTTTGCTGGCAAAAAAATGGGGAACGGCAGAGTGACAGGGGTCCAAAGGTGTCTGAAGGAATTCCTGGGATGGAAGGATTTGGGTACAGATCAGGCCCAAAGCACCAAGGGTTTGAGCTGCAGGCAGCTGTGGCTCCCCCAGTGCCACGCTGTTCTGATTTTACTCATTTCTCATCTCTGCCTTTCATTTGCACTCTTTGAGAAGTGCCCAGGGGCTGTGGCTGTGCCCACACAAGTGACGGGGAGCAGAATGCCTCCCCTTGATCAGCTGGGTGCAGAATTCTGGTAAAATGGGCCTTGAGGAGCACTCCTGCCTCTCCTCCCTCCCAGCCGTGAGCCGTTACCTGCCGCCAGGTCACTGCTGGCTCCTTTCTGTCCAGGAAAAGCAGCAGAACTCCCACGTGCTTTCATCAGGTTCAGCTCCTGGAACACACAAGGGCAGCTGGGGGTGCCCTGGAGTCCAGCAGAATCCGGGGTGCCAGCGTTTCCCAAAGCCAAGGAAACCCAGCACCGTTCCTGCCTTCTGAGCACTCCTCTGAAGGACTCTGCTGACAGACAAGACTTTTCAGGAAAAAGCTCTTTGATTTTGGCACAGTCGCTCCCAGGAATCTGAAGTCTGAGGAATGAAGGCTCTGGGAACTGAGAGCTCCTGAGGAGAGGACTGGGAAGATAAAACAAGGGGAATTTCTGAACAAAAATGACGTTTGCCTTTAAAAAAAGCTGTTTTTCCTTTAATGAGCAGTTCCAGCTACCCTGCTTCCAGCACCCACTGAGGACAGAGCCTGGGGCTAAATGAAATACCTCCTTCCACAGCCCTGAAACTGCAGATCCTCACCCAGAGAGCCTGAGCAGGAAAGCCTGGGAGCTGTGTCTGCTGGAAAGCCCCGGCTCGGGAGGAAGTCAAGAGTCTGTGCCACACTCACAAGAAAATGTGAAAAATGCAAGAAGGAAAATTTTCCATTTTACAGAGCTGGGAGGGACCTGCCTCCCTTCCCTCCCTGGCAGCCACAGCTTCACCTCACGCTGCAAATGCCGAGCCTGGGCAGCTCCTAAGGAAAAATTCCAGCAGGGAAAGCAAAGTCAGAGCAAGCAGCATCAGAGCAGGGCAGGCCTCGGGCATCACCAGCACTGAGCTGCCCTCCCTGTCCTGCCAATAAAAAAAACCCTTACAAACATCTTACCAAGATTTAATGTACATTTATTCTTAACACGTGGAACATATAGTATAAAGATTTCATACTGAATAAATGATATTCATTAAGCCAAAAAAGGAAAAAAGGGAGGAATTTACATCAAGTTTTTAGCTACATCGTCTGAAATACAAATATGCAGAATTCATCACTGAAAAATCTCAATTGTGTTTCTTCATCAGGAACTTCAACTGAACCTAGAACTTTTTCACACCTCGATTAGAAAGAAAACAAAAACAGGAAAAAAATAAACTATAAGTTGATTGGCTGCTGAGACAGCAATGACTTTATACACAGAGACCTGTACAGCATCCTCCAGGGAGGGATGTCTGGCAAGAGATTAAATAATTGTGTCTCGCTTTTGCAGGTCATCAACTCGTTAACTCGTCATACTATAAAGGGTGGGAGGGGACAAAACTGCAGGAGTCTCAGGGTATGTGCAATGTACAACGTCATATATATATACACACGTGGCAGCGCTGGGCTGCAGCTAAAGGTTAAAACCAGTTCTAAGAGGTGATCTCAGGGTTATTCATACAATCAAGGAGGAAGAGAGAAAGAGGTCAGGGTGTTGTAGGTTCACACATTATACTTTGGGGGAAAAGCCTTTTTTTCTCCTCAACATTAACTAAAAACATTTTTAAAAACTACAGCTTGCTGCTGATCCAGCGTTTTTTTCTTTTTTTTTTATCCATGTGAGACATTATTACAGTATGTTTACAGTTTAAGGTGTACAGTACATGGAGTTCTACACGCTACTGCACAGGCCTCCCTTGGACAAGGTCTGTTCACAACTGGTAACTTCTTGGTTCCTGCAAGATTGTGAATGTACAACGATAAACCACACAGAGTTCAGCAGTCACTTTTTGTCCTTCAGAGTTTACCATTAAAAACAGTTATGAAAGTGGTGCCTGTCAATGGGATAACACGGCAAGTCGTCTTTCCCCAAACTCACTGTAAACGACAGTAACTTTGGTTAAAATAAAAAAAGTCTTCTATGTAGACAGAACTTTGTCTCCTTTAATAAGGGATTGGGGACAAATCTGAGGGGCAGGGAGGGGGAGAGGGGCCGGGGAGATCCTTCCCCGAGGGAGAAGCAGGACAGCGCAGGGCAGACAGTGGATTCTGAGGTGGTTTTGCATAAATAAAGGGCAACAGTCAGTTTCTAAGTTCTCCACTCACGCACACGCACACGGGGGCTCGGATCCCACAGCTGTCATGACTGGCCAATTAAAAACAGTACATCACAAATAACTTGTGAAACCAAAGAGTTCATCAAAGGCGACACGGAGATGTCCAAGAGCCGCGACTCATACAAGGTGAACTCCGAGTGGTTCTCGTCCACCTTGGCCAGGGCCAGCAGCGCGCGGGCGGCGCGGCGCATCATGTCCACGCTGGTGGCCTCGAAGGGCGGGCTCTGCATGTGCATCAGCCCCGCCTGGCTCTGCTGGAACTGCGTGGCGGCCAGGCTGTCCTCCAGGAAGCCCAGCAGGTTGCCAATGCTGCCCTTCTGCACGGCGATGGCTCTGGCGGCCAGGCTGTCCCCCTGGGCCAGGTTGGCCAGCAGCACCACGGCCATCTCCCGGCACACCGGGTTCTTTCTGTCACTGAGGAACCGCACCATGGTGCTGTACAGCTTCTCCAGGCGGCTGAAGGGCGGCGTGGCCAGGATCAGATCCACGTTGTTGTCCTGGATGCTGAGCTTGCTGAGTGTTTCCAAAACCAGTCTCTGAGGGGAGAGGACAGCGTTGGGTCCCAGTGTCGGAAAGGGATCCTGGGCCTCTGCCGAGGGACACACTGCCCAGTGGAGGAGTCCATCCAGGATAGGCAAACAGATGCTTTCCGGGTAAGGGGAGAGGTCCAGCTGCCCAGAAATGTTGGCCAACGTGACCAGTGTGTTTTCACGCAGCATCTCCAAACAGTCCCACCACCACTCCACCTTGTTGCAGCTCACCCCTTGGTCCTGCTCCTCCTCCTTCTCGTAGGTCAGGGGCGCCTGTTTGCGTTCTGGATGCTTGTGGTGAAGGAGGATCAGTTTCCCTAGAATCAGCAGCAGCCCAGGGTGTTTGGACATTTCAAAGTCATTGCCTGGCACAAACGATAAACTCCTGATGATGTTGGAGACGCAGATGCAGCGCTTGGCCAGAGAGTCCTGCCAGTCCAGGAGGGTGCAGAGCGGCGTCTCGTCCTTACTGTGGGGTTCATCCTCCAGGATTTTTATATTTCTGTGGCTCTGAGCTGGGCTGATGACAAAGGGAAACTTGCTGCTCTCCTTGGCCGTTTCCGAGGCCTTGCCCTCCTCCTCCTCGCCTGGCAGGGAGCCCGGGCGTGCCGAGAGCATGTCGTCCATGGTGGCAGTTATCCTCTTCTCCGCGGAGCCGTCGGGCGCGGGAGCCTCCCCTTCCCTGGGGCTCGGGTTGCTCTCGGCTGCTGAACGTTTCCTCAGGGCAGAGGAGCAGGAAGCTCGTTTGTGAGGCAAGGGCAGCTCGGTCTTGCTCTCGAAGTGTGTCTGGATGTGCTCGGTGGTGTCCCCGCCGCCGATGCGCCAGTGCAGGAGCCCGCTGTCGAACTCCTGCACCCGGCCCAGCTTGTCCGAGTAATCCACCACAAAGGGGTCGTTCTTCTGCACCACCTTCACTGGAAGCTTGTCAAATTTACTCACTAGCTTCTCCTCGCTGCTCTCTAGAGGTACTTTGTCCTTGCTCGAAAACGCGGCCTCCTCCTCTTCCTCATCCTCCTCTTCCTCCTCACAGTTCAGGCTCTGTGGCTCGTCGTCCTCCTCCCCTTCTTCAGGGGAGGAAGCTGAAGATTTGCAGAACCTTTCTGGATCTAATAGTGTTCTTTGCCCTGGGTCTCCTACCTCGTATTCCTTCAGGATTCCAAAGATCTCGATCAGGCAGCGCCGGAAATATTCCACCAGGAGTTCCAGCAAGCCTGGCAGCTACACGGGGGGAGGAAGGAACAGCGATCAGAAAACAACTCCCAGGGAAGGCCTTTGCACACACACAGATCACTCAGGCCAGGAGTGACCGCTCACAGCTGCCCACACCCCACGCTCCAGGTACAGAGGCTGCAGGAGCTCTTGTTGACACCTGGCTGACAGGAACCCCTGCAGCATCAGCACTTCAAAGACCTGTCCCGGAGAGCATCTGCACCCACCTGGCTGAGGTTGAAGGTCATGATGCTGTTGTCATCGTAGAGCAGGATGTTTATGGTATCTAAGGCCCACGTACTTTCAGCCAGCAGCCCCGACTTCAGAGACATCATCACTCTCCAGGCTTCAGGAGTTCCTGTAACATAAACACATGACACTTCCAGCTCCTGGAGTTTCAAAACAAAAAGGAGACACTTGATGCTGATTTGAACCTGTGTAGAGCAGAGCCTGGTTAAGATGATGGTAGACATCTACCACCAACCTGCCCACAGGCAATGCCAGAATAAGGGCTCAGGACACAATTAACCTGTAAAAATGCCTTTTTTTTTCAAAGCCAGCAGAGCCCCTCTGTACCGAAGGGCCAAGGCAGCACCAATCCCTCAGAAGGCTGCAGCAGGAGGGCAGGAGGTTCCTCTTACCGATATCTTTCGCCGTCAGCCGCCTCCTCTGCTTCAGCACGGGTTGCGTGGCCTCCACGGAGCCGGGCGGGAAGGTGATGTCCCGTCGGATCATGGGCGGCTGCACGGCTGCTGGTGTGATGTGCGAGGCAGGCACGGGCGGCCCCGCCTTCTGCATCTTCATCCCCGAGTGCAGGAACGGGGATTTACTGGGAGAAGTGCGGTTCTCCAGAGGTCTGGGCAGAGGTGCTGGGCTGGATACCTGAGGAATGTGATTCTGCATGCTGGGGGGGGTCTGGTAGTTGGACTGGGGGGGCCTGGTCATGGGGGGCACGGGGGCGGAGGGGCCGTAGGGAGGTTGCCGGTTCCCGTGGGAAGGCCATGGTCCCTCGTGGTTGACCCTCTGGTCTGAATGCAGGATTTCATCCGTTCGAGCCACCCCGTGGTAGGCGGGGCCCTGCGGCGCCGCGCCCGAGCCCTGCCGGTTGGGGTAGCTGCCGTAGCCCAGCTCGTTCCTGCCCTGCCACAGGGCCCCTTGCTGGGGACCCTCGGGCGCCGGCTGGAGGGGACCCCCCATCATCTGGGGGGGGATGTTCTGCTGGGCGCCGGAGCCGGGGGCGGCCGAGACGCGCTCCCTGCCGAACTGGAAGGGGAACTGGCTCTGGCCGGGGCGGCGCTCGGCCGGGTACGTGCTGCCGTACTGGTTGTACAGGTCCTGCTGCGGCGAGGGCTGCGCCGGCGGCTGCTGGCTGGGCTGCTGCGGCTGCGCCGGGGGCAGCTGCTGCTGCGGCTGGGCCTGCCCCGAGCTGTAGGGGACGTTGTAGAGCTCGCCCTCGTGCCGCTTGGCGGGCAGCCCGTAGCTGCCGTCCATCGGCCGCTTGTAGTTCTGCGGGGACAGAAAGGCACAGACGAGCTTGGCTGAGTGGGAATTTGGGATTGTTGCTCTGCAAGGGGCTGCACAGGGAGGTGGTGCCATCACCATCCCTGGAGCTCTGGCTCTCAGTGCTCTGCCCTGGGCGATGTCGTGGTGATCGGTCACACCTTGGACTCACTGATCCCAGAGGTCTTTTCCACCCTCACTGATTCCATGAAGCAAAAAGCCAAACCCCTGGGCAGAGTCCCCAGAGCCAGAGGATCTGCCCCACGGCATGGCCTGGGAAGGGCTCTGTCTCCTTGCTGGCCGTACCCAATGTGAAAGTTGGATCAGTTGTTCCATTTCACAAGCCACGGCCAATTCCTTGTGGCTGCCTGGGGAGGCTCCCTGTGGATTCCACAAGGATGCCTCGGGGGCAGGACTCTGCCCACAGAAAGGACTTTCCTGCAGAAAAGGCTCAGCTCTACTCTGCATTCACCACAAACCAGAGCAGACACTGGCACTTGCTTCCTTCCACATCCAGGAATTTTATCAGACCCTATTTCTCTCATTTCCCAGGTTTCTGCTCAAGTACCAGACAAAATGCATTAACAACTGCTGTACTTCCTGCTTCTTCCCTTCCTGTGGATTTCAAAACATTTTGCTGAAAGGAGCAAGAAGGCTTCTCACCCCCAATTCTTTAAAGTGCAAACGGAGAAAACAGCCAACTGCTGCCCAAATTAAAATCCAGGCTCTCTCTTGCCTCCAAGGTCTGAGCTGTAGCTGCTGTGGAGGCTATTCAGACACTCCACGGTCGTAACTGGCTTCAGATGGAGCTCTAGGGCTTCAAAGATGACAAGTTCCAGAGTAACTCGAACTCTTGGCTCCGAGCCCCGTGGCTCTGGTTGCAGAGCCAAACTGCAGAGCAGTTGGAATTATTCTTAGCACAGCTCAGTGAGTGCCCTCTCTATACTCTCCTAAACCATAGGACTTAAAATTATCAGGAAAACATTATGGGTCCTGGCATGGATTCAAAGAGCAAGTCGTATGTGAGGATTATGGGAAGGGATCCACGTTCATTCAAACTGTCCTGAAACAAACCTGATGGGTTTGGGAACAGCAAGGAGGAGGAGGAGGCAGCAGGGCCTTTGGCTGCAGGATGGGAAAGGACCAAAACAATCCCCTGGTTTGTGTAGAACAATCCACCTGAAACAGCTCTCCTGAATGATCCAGGACTTATCCAAAGAAAGTCATCACTTGGACCAAAAGTGTTACAGAAACAGGATGGGATTCCCAAAGTTCCAGAGGGACAGAGAAGCCCAATAAAGCTCCCTGACCTTCTGCTACCTGACCACAGCATGCAAACCACACAACCTCCGTTCTCAGAACACTGTTTTGTTAACACGGCACTGGGAATGTCAATTAAAACTTTTACAATTGTTCTCAAGATCAGGCTGGACAGGGCTTGGAGCTCCCTGGGGAGTTGTCCCTGCCCATGGCAGGGGGTGGCCCTGGATGGGCTTTAAGGTCCCTTTACCCAAGCCTCTGTGTGATTCTGGGATGAGGTACCCAGTTCTTCACATTCATAAAGCAAAAGCACAGCTCTGAGAGTTTCCATCTTCCCCTCTTCACAAAGAGCCCAGGTAGAACTCCCAGTTGAGCCAGCTGGGATCCCTGGATCACCCACCTGCTGCTGCTGCTGATACATGGTGGTTTGCTGGCTGGGGAAGGGGCTGCCCGAGGATGTGCCTTGAGTGGAGAATTGATTGCCATAGGAATCATGTCTGGAGAAGAGAGAGATGTGTCAGTGTCCCTGTCACGGGCTGGCAGCCCTGGCTGGGGACAGCGGCCCCTGGCACAGACCTTTGCTGCTGCTGCTGCTGCTGGGGGTAGCGGCTGGGCGAGTACATGCCCGAGTCGGGCGCGGCGGG
Source organism: Zonotrichia albicollis (assembly GCF_047830755.1). Lineage (NCBI taxonomy): Eukaryota > Metazoa > Chordata > Aves > Passeriformes > Passerellidae > Zonotrichia > Zonotrichia albicollis. Next base: position 12,266,247 of record NC_133838.1, on the reverse strand, counting down.
CAGGATGCTGGGCTGGGGGGTGCCAGTGCCCAGGCTGCCCTCGGGCCCCAGCCCCGGCTCCGTCCTGTGGGGAGAGACAGAGAGAGCCCCGCGGGCACTCAGGGCCAGGCAAAGGGACAGAGAGAGCCCCGCGGGCACTCAGGGCCAGGGAAACAGAGAGAGCCCTGCGGGCACTCAGGGCCAGGGAAACAGAGAGAGCCCCGCAGGCACTCAGGGCCAGGCAAAGGGACAGAGAGAGCCCCATGGGCACTCAGGGCCAGGCAAAGAGAGGGAGAACCCCACGGGCACTCAGGGCCAGGGAAACAGAGAGAGCCCCGTGGGCACTCAGGGCCAGGGAAACAGAGAGAGCCCCGCAGGCACTCAGGGCCAGGGAAAGGGACAGAGAGAGCCCCATGGGCACTCAGGGCCAGGGATAGGGACAGAGAGAGCCCCATGGGCACTCAGGGCCAGGGAAAGGGACAGAGAGAGCCCCGCGGGCACTCAGGGCCAGGGATAGGGACAGAGAGAGCCCCGCGGGCGGGCACTCAGGAGCCTGCCTGGCACAGGCTGCTCAGCACAGCCATGGCAGAGGTGCCCGAGGTGCCCCGGGGAGGGCAGGGCAGGGTGGGCAGCACCCACCTGACTCTGTCGTAGGGGGCTCCGTAGGGGTAGTGCTGCCGCTGGCCCATGGCCATGTTGCCCATGCCGGGGCCGGCGGCGCGGTTGTAAGGGTCACCCATGCCACTGTTGGGGCCCTGCCCTGAGGACATGAAGGGGTCGCTTCCTGGAGCTGCAAGAGAAAAAGAACCACTGAACACACCCTTAGCAAAAGACACCTGAGCTCTGGGCAGGAAGGGCGAGCAGAGGGGGTCCTGCAGCACTTCCAGCACCCAGCCAGGCAGGGAGAGGATGATCCCTCACCTTTCCTCATACTGCTGTAGGGATCTTTATTTGGCTCATAAGACATGCGACCCATCATGTCAGAGGTATTCATGCTGGGCTGGTACCCTGGATTTGGAGTCATGGAGTTCCGTTTCTGGAACGTGGGATCACTGCCGTCTGCAAAGGCATCCTGAAGGCCCACCGAGTTACTCCTGCTCCAAAAAAGCCCCACAAACACCACATTACAGAGGTCCATGACAGTCCTCAGGACACTCTTCCTCACATGCTCCCTCTCAGGTGTTGCCATCCCCTCCAAAGGCCAGAGCTAAGAGGAGCTGCCCCTCCACAACACTGTCCTCAGACCCAACCCCAAAACTGAAGAACATTCACACACGATGTTGCTGTCAGCCATGAGGGAAGGAGCCAAGCTGTGGAGTCCCACCAAAACAGGCACCCAAGGCCCCAACATCTGCAGTAATGACCCAGAGGCGTCACCCCCAGCAGTGGTGCCATACCTGATGCCTGGCAAAGGTGGCATCTGACTGTGAGGCGTCGAGGCTGGAGTTGGTGGCTTCAAGTCCCCTCCTTCTGCCATGGAGCTGCTGGTGGACTGAGGTGTCTGAGGGCCCTGCATGGAGCCTGAACCCGCTGCAAGAGGAGGAACACGGGGTGAGCAGCCTTGCACCCTATGGATGCAACCCTGAACCTCCCAGAGTCCTTTGAGGAACAGACAGATTAAATATGGCCAAGAAAGCACGAGGAGCTCAGCAGTTCAAGGACAGGCTGGGCCAGGCTCCCCAGAAGAACCCAAAGCTGACAGGCTGTGTCTCTGCTCATCTTAACCCCGTTCCCTTTTCCACACCATGGCCCTGTGTGGTGCTTCCCACGTTATCCTGTCAGAGCTGATGCTCTGGAGGGCACCACGTGGCAGCAATGTGGGGCTTCTGCCAAGGGACAGCAACCCCTGATGTGCCTGTCACCTTCACGTCCCCCAGCCAGCAAGGAGGGCTGGAACCCTGTCCTGGGAGCCCCAGGATCTCCCCAGCCACGGAAACCTCAGCTGCAGGAGGCTCGTCTGCCTGCTCTGCCCTCCCAGAGCAGTGAATTCACCAGTGAAGCACCACTCCCAAGGATTCCTGGAACAGGGAATGCGCACAAAACCCGTCCAGCAGGTTCCCTGCAAGCCCCAGCGTTCTGCTCCACTGAGCCTTGACCAAACCCCCCTGTGCAATCCAGTAATCCAGCTGTGCTGCAGCTCCAGCAGCTCTCCCCTGGCCCGGGATCGCTGTGACAGCACCAGCTCAGGTTCAGCCGCTCCTCGCAGCTGGCAAGAGCTGAACTCTTAATTAATGTTTCCATTAGTTCCGTCCCCAGCACCCGATATCCCTCAGCCTCAGCCCTGCCGGCTGATGAGTCATTTCAGCTATTCATTAAAATCCTCCGGGGTCACGTCCAGGCCATGTTTGTTTACACCCCACCTTCCTGGCACCCTGTCCTGTGCTCTGCGACTCCCTCGGCCGGGAGGGCTGCAGGAGGAAGGGCAGCAGGAGCTCCTTCACTCACAGCCCCTCCCTGGCAGCCCAGCCCCGCTGAATCCCCCAGGAATGGCTCGGAGGAGTCCCTGAGACATTCCCCGAGATATTCCCCGAGACATTCCCCGAGATATTCCCCGAGACATTCCCCGAGACATTCCCCGAGACATTCCCCGAGACATTCCCTGCCTGCTGCCATTTGGTGTTTGTCCCCAGCTCCCGCTGTCCCTCCCACTCACAAACTCACCCGGAGCTGGAGCAGGGCCAGCTCCACGCTCTGGGAATTCCAACCCAAGGTGCCTCCCCGGGGACTCTGCCAGAGGGAACTCCCAGTGCCCATGAGGGAGTTCCCCGCTCCTCTGGCCACCACCCCCGGGCACTGCTGGCTGCTGAGGGTGTGATGGACACGGACAGCTCTGGCACCAGGAGCTCCCCCTCTGCAGCCTTGGGAAGGGTTAATGGAGAGCGGCACAGTGCAACCCTCACCATTCCCAAAGTTCTGCAGGAGTTAATTGGGCACAACAGGCTGAAATGAAGAGCGAGCCAATGCCAACAGGTTGTGAGGTCTGCAAGGAGAGCAAACCACGTCTGTGGGACAGCAGAGCCCTTCAGCCAAATGATGAAATGGCTCCAAAACATCCCCCTGTTGTCCACAGGTTCCCAAACAGGGAATTTATTCTCATCCAGGCGATTCCCTGGGGACAGGACTGTGTGGGGCCCTGGAAGAGCAGCACCCACACTGCCCTAGGGCTCCTCAGCCTGGAGCTGGGCTGACTGAGCAATTTCTGTCCGCCCCACACCCCCAGGCCCAGGGAGGAAGAAAAGGAAAGTGAAAGAGGAGCAGGGACAGCCGAGTGATTCAGCAGAAAGCAGCAGAGCCAGCAGCCAGGCTGCAGTGCTGCCCTGCACGTTCCCAGCGTGGGAGCTGGAGCACCCAGAGAAGGGTTTGAGCTGGAAATGCAGCAGGGTCCTCTCAGAGCAGGACCCAAACATGCAGAGTTTGGGGTAAGAGCCCTGCAAATTCCTCCTGCTGAAGCAGCAGCTCAGCCCAGAAGGCAGAGCCAGGCCCTTCCCAAACACCACGTGAGCTAAAACAAAACAAAATCTGATGCAGCACCTAATCCACTCTGACACACACCTAGAGCTGCAACAAGTCTAAAGTGGCTTCCTAAAAGTCTCAGCTTTCTCCAAACAAACTCCAAATGCTCTCAACATCTTTGTTCCACTGCCTTGGGGGGCAAGAAAGAGGTTTTGGAAATAAAGTGGGATTGGATTTGTGGTGTAGTTCAGGCAGAACTCAGACCCACTTTGGACAGAGGTTCAATCTAATGGCACAGGAGTTACTTTATCCTGCAGAACACACAAGGCTGAAGCTCCATGGGGCAGCTTTCCTGACCAGTGACAAGACAGGATTTAGCTCTTTACAAAACCCCCTGTAGCTGGAAGGAGAAATGTGGTGCCCAGCAGAGCACTGGGACAGGCCCACTGTCCCTGAAGGGTCCAGCAGGGCTGGGACACAACGGCACTGCAGGCAAAAGGGCTTCATTATTCTGCTCCTCAGGAGCCAGACGAACGTGGTGCCAGGTTTCACAACCAAAAAGGCATTTTTTGCAAACATTATAGGAACTTCAAAGCAGACCAAGTTTTTGTTTCACCTACATGAGCAGGCTCCTGACCAGAAAAAGCATCTGAAGATTTTTAGTTATAAGACAAACTGGAAAACTCAAGCTTAAAGGAGAGTTGGCAAATTCAGCAGCAATTCAAGCAATGAACTCAATGCAAATGAGACAGAAAGGATCAGACTTTCCAAAGACTAAAGAGCACAACGTGCATGGCTGGCCTGCATGTCTTTTCTTTTTTTGTTTAACAAAACTGAATTGAGCATTATGCTTAAGTATTCAGAAACAGGAGCACCCCCTGAAATCTCAAACAACAGCAAAGGTGCATTTCAAAGATTCCTAAAGCAGCCAGCCTGCTGTAGGCCCCCAGTGCTCTGAGCACAGAGCCCCAGAATGCCCTCCCTGGCTCCTGCTGAGGGCTGGGAGCAGCAATTCCTGAGGAGGGTGAGTGCACACCCACATGCAGCCTCTCCTCCAGAAGGAATCACTGGCACAGTCCAAAGCAGCTCAGCTTCTGCAGTGGGGTCCCAAACAGGAGCAGTGACAGGGGCTGCTGCTGGAGCCACCCTGCAGGGAAACTCCAGAGATCTCTCTCCTCCAGAGAGATGCAGCAGCAAGCACAGAGGTGTGTGTGTGTATTTTTAGAATTTCCTTTCTCTCAAGCTTAATCCAGAGCTTGGACACACAAACTGAATCCCAGGAGGCTCAACTCACTCCCAGTCTCACCCACTCCCACTTTACCAAAGCATTTTTATCCTGCACAGCCAGAGAACGGGGGGAAGGTTTGGCAGTTTGGACCAGCCTGGCCCCCAGCACGTGCCACAGACCCTGCTGCTCACACAGCCCGGCTCAAACCAGGCCTGGCCTCACCTGGAGATGGGGGCTGGATCTTGGTCTGGGATTTCTTGGAGTCAGCAGCTGCGAAGATGTCGGGCGGGGGATCCTCGCCGCGCTCGATCTTGCACTCGAAGGCGTACAGACACTGGATGTACTGCTTCTTCAGCGAGCTGGCTGCGCTGCTCGACGTGCCCACGTTCAGGTTGGTGGCCAGCTCACGCCACTTCTTGTTCTTGTTGACCTGCACCAGCAAACAGGAGGCTCTGAACTCCAAATCCCAGCTGGACCTTCTCCCAGAGGAGACATCAACCCTTGCCAGCTGACACAAAGGATGCACTGAGGGCCAAGCAGAGCAACCCCAAAACCACTGAACTCCCTTCTTCACATACAGAAAACTTTTCAGATTTCCAGGGACAGATTGCAAATCAAATTAGGCACGAGGTCAGCTGACAGCCAGATGCAAAGACAAAGACACTGTCACCAATCTTTGCACTGGGCAAGCAGGGAAAAGGGCTTGGATTGGATCTGGCCGCAGACTGTTCTCACCCAGACAAAGGGGGAGCAGACATCTGGCTCCCTTAAAGGGTGCTGGGTTTTATTTACAGAAATAAAGCAGATAAAACGTTAAGGCTAAATGGAAATGCATGGCTCACATGTGGCCCCAGAGCTGACCTTTGTGCTGGGCTCACTGACCTGAGTCAATCCCCCGATCTCCTTGACAGAGATGTAGAGCCTGTACAGGTCCAGGGGCTTCCTGCCCACGGCTGGCAGGTTGGTCATGCCCATGGCCTTCTCCTCAGTGAAGGCCAGGTATCGATCCACCCACAGCTTCCTCTCGGGCTCCCCTCCCAGCTCGTACAGCTTGGTGATCTTCTCGTTGGTCGTGGTAGAGGAACTGGACTTCTAGGAGAAGGAAAGAGAGATCAGGACTGAGCGGCACCACGGCAGCTCCTCCATGTCCCAGGGGGCATCTGGCCCTGTCTCCTGTGTCCTTCACCACCTGGAGTGGAGGCAGAGATGGCTCTGGCACTCCAAACCTTTACTTAAAAATGAGCTCCTGAACTAGAGGTGCTCCTCAAACCTGGTATGTTCCAGGTGAACCCCAGACCCAGAACTGAGTGTGTTCATGGCACATGAGATTCCTTCACGGCACAGACCAGCCCTGATCTGTGGCCAAGAGCATTCAACTCCTCTTTTGCCATAAATAAGAGAGGCAGATGCCAGAACACAGGAGCAGAAGTGAGAGATCTCCTGGATCTTCCTGCTGCTGGCACAGGGATCAAACCTGCTGAGCATTTGTTTTCCTTCAGGTAGCAAAGGAGGAGACCAGGGGCTCAGAAACTGCTTTTTGCGTGGTTCTTTTGAAACTGGTAGCAGCAATGCACAGAAAAACACTCCCTGAAGAACTTGTTTGCCTCCCTCTTCTGGCTTTGATACAGGATTAGTGAGAGGTCTGTTTGTGAAACAACTGCACCACTTTAGTTACCACGTCCCAGCTGAGAGCTGCTGCCTCGCTCCAGGCCCCCTCCACCAACAAACTCAGGTTTGTTTACGCTGCTTTTGGCAGTTTCACTGTGGCAGGTAATAATTCCTAATACTGAATTTGTTTTCCAGGTGAAATCCATGTCTCCCACAGGACTGGGAAGCGTTCCCCTCCACTGTTCAATCCAACACAACACATGGCTTTATTTCCCTGGATGCTGAGGAGGATGGGAGTCAATAAAAACAAAACCCAGAACGTTTTACCTTTGACTTGGATTCTGCTTTGGGCGTCCCATCTGCCTTGTTGTTCATTTTAGTTGCAGGTGTTAATTTGACATCCCCGAGTCCCATCATTTCAGGGCTGGCTGCCATCCCTGGGAAGTTAAAGGAATCTTTAACACTGATTCTCCTTCCACGCAATGACATCAGTGAGGTCCCAAAGCTCTGGCTTACCTGCAGAGTTGTTGGCCATGTTGCCCCCCATGGGGTAGGGGGGGCCCTGGGGGTTCATCATGCCAGCCATGCTGTTAATTCCCTGCCCATAAGGAGGCCCAGTGCCCATCATTCCCCCCTGGTTCATGTTGGGATAACCAGGAGGCCTGGAGGAGGAAGAAACACACAATTACTATTGGGATACTGGGATATTCGGATAAGGCACTACTGGGATATTGCCTTCTGACAAAGCAGCTTTGCTAAAAGAAACTTTAAAAGGACATGGCGAAGGACTTGCCCCTAACCATTTTTCCAAGAGAAGAACAAAGATCAGGTGCTCTTGTAAAGCTCAATACCCAGAGCCCAAGCCACATTCTCAAGAGAAAAGGGGATGCAAACCCTTTGGAAAGTGGGACCTGAGCTCTGAACATTTTCACCCTTCATCTTGTTCTCCTAGATCCACAAACTGATCCTCATTTCAGTTGTGAAATTGCCTTTAACCTGCAGACTCTGCAGCCCTGGGCAGTGTAGTGAGGATTTACAATCAATGTCCTGGGCTGGAAGCATTGTTTTCCATGTACTGTGGCTCAAACTTCTTCCTCAAAGGGACAGGCTTGGGTTCCTTTATTGGGGTTTGGGAACTTGAGCCTTGGCAGGCACAGGTAAAAGCAGGAGGCTGCAGGAGCAGCCCTCAGGTGAGGATAAAGAGCAGGGTCCAGTCAGACAACAGAGAGTCCACCACTTCTGGGGGAACCCAATTTAAGAGCACGTTCATGGCTGCCCTGGCATTCTGGTAGGCCACACACACCTACTCTGAAATGGGCAATAAAGGGGAAAACAACCACAGAAAACTGTGCAAAGTTCAGAGCTGAATTCCAGCTCCTTTCCCACAGCTGCTCATCAAGGCCCTAAAAGGAAGAAGTTCCTCACAGTGGACAAGCAATGTCTTGGATCACACACACAGCTGGGTGACTGCTGGGTTTAGGGGCTGCAGCACAGGGGCAGCATCTCCAAATCACCCAGAGAACAGAGAACACCAGAAAGCAAAATGCAAAACCATCTGAAGGCATCTCAAAGTTAAATAATTCCCTTGTGAGCATTAAAAACTCCCTAAGTATGTCATAAATGATGTATAGAGTGCTGGAATGGTTTGGGTTGGACAGACCCTAAAGATTTAACCTCCAGCATGGGGCAGGGACACCTTCCACTATCCCAGGCTGCTCCAGGCTGTGTCCAACCTGGCCTTGGGCACTGCCAGGGATGGGGGAACCACAGCTGCTCTGGGCATTCCAACACACACAGAGCTCCTGCAGGGTTTACTCTCTTCCTTTTTAACACTTCACTTGGGAACCAAATGTCTATGAAGAACAAACCTCTCCAGAAACCTCTGTGAGCATTCTCCCAGTCGCCCCCAGCCCCGTGCAGCGTGGTGTGCCAGGCTCTGCCCGACCCCATGCACTGCAGTGTGCCAGCCCTGTGCAGCGCGGTGTGCCAGCCCTGTGCCCAGCCCTGTGCAGCGCGGTGTGCCAGCCCGGTGCAGCGTGGTGTGCCCAGCCCTGTGCCCAGCCCGGTGCAGCGTGGTGTGCCAGCCCTGTGCCCAGCCCCGTGCAGCGTGGTGTGCCAGCCCTGTGCCCAGCCCCGTGCAGCGTGGTGTGCCAGCCCCGTGCCAGCCGTGCCCCGTACCTGTTCTGGATGGAGTTGGCAGCGGCGTGCATGGCGGCGGCGGCCGCCTCCTGCGCCTTGCGGTTCATGCCGGCGGGCGGGGGGCACATCCCGCTGCCCACCTGGGGGGGCATGTTGGCCATGTTGGGCCCGTAGGGCCGGCTGCCCATGGCCCCGTGGCCCATCCTGCCCGGGGGCAGCCCGCTGTACGGGGGCACGCCGCTCTGGCCGTGCATCTGGCTGCCCGCCCCCATGGGGTTCATGCTGCCCCCCATGCCCGGGCTGGGGTAGTTGGCGTTGGACATGGCGTTGTAGTTTGGCTGCCTGGGGTACCCTCCTGGGGAGAGAGCACAGGGGAACACGGCGTCACTCGCCCCGTTCCCTTCGTGAATCACCACAGAAATCCTCTATCGGCAAATATTTAAAGATCACTAACAGAGATGAGGGGGAGTGTTCACACCTCAACACAAAGTCAAAGTACTTGGATATAAGCCACGTAAAATGTGTTTTGACACAGCCAAGTAACAACATCGATTCAGAAGCTGCCTGAAACTCTCCCAAACCTCAACCCAGCACAGAGAGCTAAATGGCCCAGGACAGGATGGAAAATCCCACATTAACCCTTCCCAAAACAGGCATCATCTTCCTCTCCAAAGAGAGCCATCCCTTTGTCACAATTACATGGGAGGCACAACATGCTTATTCCTAAATAAGTTGGAAGAATCCTACTTTTAGAAGTACAGCTATCCCTGAAAGCAACATATCCCATCAATCTCAACAGGAGCAAAGCTCTGGTTGGTACCACCCACAGTTTAAGAGGGGACAAATCAAAACATTTATCATGGAATCGTGGAGTGGTTTGGAAGGACCTTGAAGATCATCCCATGGGCAGGGCCACCTTCCACTATCCCAGCTTGCTCCAACCTGGCCTTGAATGGGGCAGCCACAGCTTTTCTGGGCAAGCTGGGGCCCCAACAGGACACGAGGACAGAGAGAGGCCTTTGCTGGCCCCGTTCCCACCTTGAGGTCCGTACTGGCCGCCCTGGGGTCCGTAGCTCCCCATGGAGTTCTGCTGGTAGGGCCCCATGCCGGCGTGCATCTGTGCTCCCGAGGACTGCCGGGGGGATAAGGCTGAGCCGGGCTGGGGGGAGCTGTACTGGGGCATCTGGGGGTTCCTCTGCATGTACCCTGCACACCAGGAGGGAAAACAGCGTTAGTGCAAAGCATCCCGAGCTGCCAGCGCACACGCGTGTGCCAGGCAACAGCCCCAGCACCGACAGAATCCTTCCAGCAACAGCCTGCACACATTTTAGTGGCTGCATTAAGGAGCCTGTGTTATCTGAGCAGATAACAGATCCAATTTCCTGGTTTAGTCAGAAAAAAAACCCCTTAGTGTCACAGCAGAAGCCAGCACAGCTCTGCAAATCCTTGGGGCTTCTTGTTCTTGGTTTTTGTTCACTTGTTTGTTTTCTCAGGGTGACAACTCTATACCTTCAGCCAGGAGAGCTGAAATTTTACATGCATTTTTCCCCCAAAAGTCTTACTCTCTCAAAGGGGTAAGGCACACAATATTGTTGTGAGCACCCCTTGTTTTGAAGCTTAAAGCATGTCAAAAAGCCAGAGAAAACATCTTAGAAGCCAAAGCACCAGTTTGGATGGAACATTCAGAGGCCAAACAGCCACCAAGAGCTGAATTTCCTGCAAGGAGCCTCAACAGTACAGCCTGTATTCCTGGGGCAGCTCTCCAGTGCTCAGCCCCCAGAACCCGGTGCCAGGGCAGGGAGCTGGGGGCAGCAGGGTGGCACCCACCTCGGTCCTGCGCGATGCCCGACTGGTTCATGGAGGGGTGCAGGATCGTGTCCGACTGGCCGCTGGGAGGGCGGGGAGGCATCTGATTGCCTGGGCCACAAAAGGACACACACCATCAGCACAGAGCCCCACACAGCCAGCACGCACAGCCCAGAACCCCCAACGAGCCCAGGACAAGGGGAGAACAGCAGCAAGTGGTCACTGAGGCTGGAGCAAGGGCACTGCTGGCTCCCCAGCACCCCAGCCACCCCAGCAACCTCTCACACACACCCAGGAGCTCAGAGGAGCTCCGTGAGCACCCAGGGCAGCTCTGGGCAGCACAATTCAGCCCCAGCAGAGCCAGGGTGAGAGGTTACCTGGGACTGCAGCAGGGGACAGGGGGCCGGAGCGGGACTGAGCAACGCTGGCTGGAGATCCAACTGGGGAGGGGGAGGGTCCTCTGATGCCTGGCAGGTGAGGAGAGGTATGTGGCGAGAAAGGAGACTGAGCTGGGTTACTCTGCTCTCCTTGGCTGCTGGAAATCCCTGATGTGCTTACTCCAGGGCTCAGGGCTCCTTCGGTCCCCATGGGCAGGTCATCTATGGAACCAGACAGGTCCTGCAGGGCACAGAAACACATCAGAAACCACAGAGCCACGGGGCTGCTCTCACACGCTGCTCAGGAGGAGCATCTGTCTCTGGCCATGCTGCACTCAGTGAACTCTGTTTGCTGCTGGTACCAAAGGCTGCTGCCAGACGTGTCCTATCCTGCTGCCAGCCTGAACCCAGGAGCTCCTGAGCTGGTTTGCTGCTGGCCCAAACAACTGGCAAATTCTCCTTTTAATTCAGTTCAGAGGCTGGAAGTTAAAGAACGCATCAACAGCACACGTAAAGCTGCAAACACAGGAGACAGTCCATGTGATCATGGCTTGGAAGGGAAACGTGGCTCAGCCTCTGAAAGACAGAAAACTCCTGCCTCACCATAATTAATTCATAAACCTCCTATGAGCTGGGAAACTACTCACTTGAGATGGATAAAAACAAACTAAACAGAGATTTAAAAGAAAACCATAAAATACTCTTCAGGGTTCCCACTTCCCTTTCTTCAAAGACAGCAAAAATTAGCAGTTACTGCATCAACCTGTAAAGTTTAGCTTTTCTCAAAGGCAAGGCTAGAAAACACCCTTCCTCCTGCATGTATTCACCTTGCAGGAGAAAAGCACAAAAAGCCTAAGAGAGCTGAACCCTCCAATTGCCACAGCATCAAGAACCAGCTGGCAAGTGTGGAATGGGGCTAATTCCAAGGAGCCGATGTGCAGATCAGATCCAGCATGCCCCATTGTGCTGGCTGGCTGCTAACAAGGTGCATCAGCTGCTCAGGCTTGGCCTGCACTCAATGAGTCAGGAGAGCCCCAGCCAGAGGAAGTGGCAGCCTATTTGAACAGAAAGCTGGGAAGCTGTAACTATTCCAGGGATTAGATAAAATCGCTGCCAGAGGTTCAAAGGATCACGGCAGGTGAAGAAGTGGAGGCCAAAGCTTACCAAGACTTCACTTACCCCTCCTAAGTCTTCCAGAGCAATCAGCTCTGGATCAGAAGGGTTCTGGGTGAGCCCCGAGGGAATCCCAGGTCATTCTCCCTGCACAGAACTCAGCTGAGCAGCACAAGCAGAGCCAACCTCATTTAAACCCCACGGAGAAAGGCCGAGGCAGCTGATAAATCACCTGGCCAGCCTGGCTCCATTCACACTGAGAGCACAGCTCCTGGCCCAGCAGCAGGGCAGGGAACGTGCTCCCAGCCCTGGCAGCGACAGGGACCTGGAACAGACACTGCCACCCATCAGCCTGGGGGAGCAGAGCCCCCAGACCCAGCCCTGCCTGCCAGGGGTGTCAAAGGCTCTGACAGCACAGCCAGCACCTGGAACAGACACTGCAACCATCAGCCTGGGGGAGCAGAGCCCCCAGACCCAGCCCTGCCTGCCAGGGGTGTCAAAGGCTCTGACAGCACAGCCAGCACCTGGAACTCAGGGAGAAGGGGAATTGTGGAGGAATAAAAGCCAACACGGTGACACCCAAGCACCTCATCACCCCGTAGGACTGGGACATCCAGAGGGCAGAGCTGGGCCTCAGCACCACCTTCAGCTGCTCCAGCACAGCAATTTCCTCTGTTTTAATGGAATTTGAACAAAATGCTTCTAACAAATGCTGGCCAGCGTTACTTGGGAGCTGCAGAGCCCAGACACTTGGTGGGATGATTTAGTGCAGAGCGTGTCCTCCCTCCCCTTCCATTACTGCTCCTGTTGCAGAGCTCATTTCCTGCACCACAGTCTCTGAGGTGTATTTGCTTACTGCTCAAGTATTATCTTCCTGAGGGGAAAAAAAAAAAAAAGCTTTGTTTTATTTCAATGAAAGCTAAAAAACTGCAGAAAAAGCCTAAAAATAGTGTCTGAGATCTCTTGCAATTTTCACTACTTTCCTACTGTAACATCAAAAGCATTGCTCCTTTATGCAGCTATTTGGGTGTTTTTCCCCGGACAACTTTGACAAATCCCACATTCCTACTGCAGAAACCATCTGAAGTGGGAGTAAAGAGACATTATTTCCAACATTTTGCATTAAAAAGCATCAACCAACACAAACAATCAAGAGCAAAACACTCCTCTCACTGAGATTTACTGCACCCAACTGCAGCCACTGATACAAGACACACAAAGAGATTTCTCCCAGAGCCCATGAAGGGATCACAATGTCCAGAAACCAGTTCAGTCCAGCCTACAACTGGATGGAAATACTGGCATGTCCCTTCAATGCATGAAGGTGGTTTTAGTTTGAATCACCAAATATCTGCAAGACATAAAACGAAGGAACGTTAAAAACGGTTTGAAAATTAACTCCTAAGAAGCAGATAACAATCTGCAGAGCTCATGCCTTTCACCTTGCCTGTGCATCAGTGCTTTAGTACTCAAGGCATTTAAAAACATCCCATTTTAATGAAGCAGGTGGGTCCTGGGTGGCTGTGCCCCATTGCTGACACACCAGGAGGGACCCCCAGAGCTTCAGCTGTGCATCAGGCTCCCAAATTACCAGTTTCAATGAGTTGGAAGTGAATTACACATCCCCCTTTCCCAGCTGTCGGGACATGAGCTGAAACAGGACCGTGAAAAATCGAGTAACTCCTGAAGTGACTTTCACCTCCAAAGATAGGTAAGTTTTATGAATTCCAACAATAAAATAATTTCCGAGCAAAGCAGGGCTCTGCCAGCACAGCAGCATTTTCTGAGTGTGTTGTTCAGCAGGACTGAGCTGCTCAGAAGGGAAACTCCTGCAAGGGGAAGGAGAAAACGTGGACTGGAGTGTCTGAGCCCCAGCAGCTCATCAGGGGGCAGCTGCTTTCCTCCCACCAAATTCCCTCTCAGGATGTCAAGCACCAGGGCATCAGGGGTTAATTAAACCTGAAAGACACCTCCAGCTCTGCCACCCCCAGAGCAGGGGAAAAGGAAATCCCTGCACCTCCCTGCAGCCCGTTAGCAGAGAACCTTTAAAACCAAGGAAACCTGATGGAAATAATGGAGCCCTGCTGCCGTCAGGGGGTTCTGGACGCAGCCCAAGAGCAGAGGGCCTGCGAGGTTTTATTTGCCTCCCACGAGCACCAGGAGCAGCCCTGGGAAGGCACAGCAGCAGCACAAGGGCTCTCCCCTCTCCCACAGCACAGCCAGGCAGCCCAGACAGGAGGTGAGGCTCGGCAGCAGCAGCTCTGCCAACTCAAGGAAACGTCAGGGTCTGGAGAATTTCCTCACGTGTTTCCAATGTGTTTTTTATGCATTTTATTGCTCATCTGCCATGCAGATCAAAAACGCTGGAGGGATTCCAACTATTTCACACAGAATCTCACACTCCAGGCTGGCTGCAGCCCCAAAGCCTGAGTTTCTTCACTTGAAACACTGCCCAGTGTTATTTTGGGATGTGACCTGATAGCGGAAGCCCACGGGGACCCGGGAGGGAGCGGTTCCAGCTGTGAGAGAGAGAGGATGCCCGAGCAGGGCCGGTGCCAGCGCGGGGCTGTCAGTGCTGCTGACAGCAGGAACCAGCACAGCCCCTCCTGCTCCCACACACAGACCCTGCTGCAGGGACCGGGGCAGCTCAGCCTGCACACAAATCCCGGCCTGGCAGCACAAGGAGCCGAGGGTTTGTGCTGCAAACAGCCGGGATTCTTTCATCTGGCAGCAGGAACCGGCACCCCTCTATCTGATACAGCTCATTTGTTAAACAAACAGAGAGATGAAACAGCCAGAAACGCTTAAGATCAAGGTAACAAAGTCCCAGAGGAGCAGAGGGACTCGGGCTGGGCTCCAGCCCATCCCACTGACCCGGAGGAGCAGGAAGACTGACCAGGGAGCAGAAGGGAGTCCTGAGCAGGGACTGCAGCCTCCCCTGCCCGCCCCAGCCTCGGCCCTTCCACGTGGGAAGAGTGGGGGAACAGGGACTGATCTCACACCATCAGATCACCAGACAGCACTCGGGGAAATTGTGGTCTGAGATGGGCATGTGCTGCAGTTTGTAAATTCTGTAAGGCCAGTTGTTTCCATAGGATGCTCACAAGCAAGACCAGAGAACAATGGCTAAATTTATTCCCCACTTCTTTCTGAAAGAGAGAAAGTCTCTTCCTTCCTTCTGATTGAAATACTCACTTTCTATTACAAGCTCCTTTTCTGTGCAGTTGCTTTTCCACTTACTCAAGAACTACCAACATTTAAAAATCACAAGCTTGTCCTTTCCTTCCCCTTTATTTCCACACCCAAAATACCTCAATCCTCTCTATCACAACAATCACACAGCTGACTGGCAGGATCTCCCTGCTATTTTGGGGACATGGATAGACTCGTTCCTCCTTTGGCAGCACAGACAAATCCTGCCTCTCGTGCTCTACAGAACACTTTCTCCTGGAGACTTCCCCATGCCTCGCTCACAGCACCCCCACAAAGGAACCTGAGGTTTTCCCAGATGTGACGGGAGGGTCTGGAGAGGCCCTGCAGCCCCAGTGCCTTCCTGCTGTGCCTCTTCCACGTTGTTCCCCCAGCAGAAACCAGAAGCTGGAGCTTGGGAACAAGTTCAACTCCACTGGAAACCCAGCTGATGCTTCTCATCCAGAGAGATTTCTCATCCAGTGTCCCCAAAGCTGACAAATCAAGAGTCAGAACAGAGATTTTCCAAGTCTTGTCCTGTCCCAAAAACATGCAGCTTGTGCCAGGGATGGCATCATTCCCCTCACTCTGCTCTTCCACCACCAGTCACTGTGGAGAGGAACACGAGTCCATCTTCCCAGCACCAAAAGCACCTTCAGGATCCTTCCTGGTGTGGGCATGGGCTGGACAAGACACAAAGGGGACATCCTCCTTCAAAATGGGACAAGTCCAGCAGTCAGAAGGAACAAAGGGATTTATTTGCAATGAAATCACTGGGATTGGCCTCTTGGATATGTCCCTGGAAGCTCCACCTCTGATCTGAGCAGGGATGACATGAGAGCAACTAGAACTGAGCTCAGCAAGAGAAAAAACATCGAGTTTGGTACCAAACTGAGTGAGCCACAAGGACCTGGAGCCCTCACGTGCCACTCACCCATCCCCACAGTCCTTACAGAGAGGAAGGAAGTGCTAGACTTTACTACTTCAAGGGGAAAACACCTGCCCACTAACACAAACAGCAGCAAGGCTTCAGCAAGGCGCTGCTGCAGAGTCCATATTCCCTTCCCTTCCAAGGAGTTCCAGCTCCTCTCAGGCAGCAGCGCTGGCAATTACAAACCTAAGATGGGGACTGGAACATGCCACAGAGATTCGTGCAGTTTCCTCGCTCAAAAAAGAAGCTGAAAAGCTCATTCTTCCAGGCTGGCTTCAGACAAACTGGGAGAAGCTGCTGGCTCGAGCTGCACTGCAGGGAAGGGAGGCTGGCAGGAGGAGGGGCTCGGTGCCACACGAGGAATTCTACTCTGATTGCAAAAATAAGCTGCTGCTCTAATGCAGCTCAGGAGAGGTGGGTGAGGGTGGTGGGCTGGCAGGGAGCAGGCTGGGGATGGAGCAGGAGCAGGAGCAGGAGCAGGGCAGGGAAGGAAGGGCTGCTGGCTGTGCCACATTCCTGCACCGGAGCCTTGCGGAACAGCTACCGCAGCAGCCATTGATTTTTCAGAGGTCGATACTCCACTCCCACAGATCTCCTCGGCAGGAGCTTTAATCACATCTCCTGCTCCTTCCCCGTGCCACCCCTCCTTCTCTTCCCCCTCCAAATAAAATAAAATAAAATAAAATAAAATATATTAAAAAAAGGGGAGGGCGAGGGGGCTTTCCTCGCCCTCCGAGCATGGAGCAGGCGAGCAAATCTCATCTTCCCCATCTTTGGAGAGCAGAGATTCAGAGCTGTGGTTGCAGCACAAAGTGGAGAAGGAGCACCATGATTCATCCACAGAACAAGATGTCGCTGGAGGGAGAAGCGCCGTGTGGAAGGGCAGCATTCCCACCCGGGCTCTTCCACAGGACCCTGCCAGGTGCAGCAGCAAAACCCCACACAGGAGCTCCCACTTAACCCTTTGGAGGCTGCTCAGCTGACAGAAAGGACTCCCAGCTTTATACAAAGGTTGGTACCACATCAAACCTCCAAAGCACAACAAAAATGCCGAATTTTCCCAGCCAGGTCGGCGTCACTTCAGCTGTCCCATCCATCAGCACAGAAGGGTGACACTTCCAGCCCCCACAGCAACTCTGACCCCAAAACAAGCTCAGCAAAGAGGCAGGAGGATCTGGGCACAGGAGGAAGCAACATGGCAGCAGCACCAGGGGATGCTCTCCCTGATTTCTGGCAGGTGTGGGGATGCAGGGATCTCCAAGCCATTAATGGGAAAGGTTGGCCTTGGGAAGGAAGTGCAGGAGGGAGATGAGTGCAGGCCTCAGCTGACAGACCTGCTTATTCACAGGGCTTTTGTTTTCCTTCCCCAGGATTTTCCTCATCCAGGTCTGAAGATGAGCCCCAGCTCCAGAAAACCCAAGGTCAGGAGCAGGCAGGAGGCTCCCCTTGCACTGCCAGACATGAAGATATTCCATTGCCCAGCTCCCAGAGAATCCAGGATCAGGAGCAGGCAGGAAGCTCCCCTGGCACTGCCAGGCATGAGGATATTCCCATTCCCCAGCTTCTCTGGAAGGCACTTTCCAGGCTCATGTTCCACACACTGACACTCCAGAGCATTTAGTCATCCCAGCATGTGACTGTGCCACCTTGCCAACCTCCCCAGCCACAGTGGGCAAAGGGAAGCAGCAAAGGCAAGAGGCTGAAATTATTACAAAATTTAAAAGGACCCTGTTCAGGCAATACTTTGGACTTTAAGATAAATCAGCTTTTAGTATTCTCATCAGCCTCTGAAACAATTAACAGTGACAGAATCAATTTCTAAAAAAGCAGGAGGAAGATTTTAGGACAGAACAAGATTTATAAGGTCTCAGGCATCTGCAAGTGTGGCAAATCCAGTGGTTCTTCCCCTGCAAGTTGTCCCTGCCCGTGGCAGGGGGTTGGAACCAAATGATCTTTAGGGTCCTTCCCAACCCAACCCAACCCAGTCTGTGATCCTGGATGGATTCTAAGAGACAGCTGGAGGCTGCAGCTCCTTCCCAAACTGCCTGGAGCCTTCCCTGTGGGAAGGGTTTGGCCCCTTGGCACTGGGGCATCATCCCCAGAGCTGTCTGCAGTGCTCCCCAGGCTGGGTGCTGCTCCGGCTGGGATGGGGAGGCTGAGGCACGTTTGGAGGGAATCAGGGAACTGCTCCTGGCTCAGGGCAGTGAGCAGCACAGGAAGAGGCACCATATCCATGGAAACCTGGCCCAGGCCAGGCTGCCCCCGGGGTCAGGGCGCCAGAACAGTCCATGCCTGGAGATGTCACTTCTTGTCGTTTCAGGAAATTAAACCTTTTTTTTTCCCTTTCCCTTAATAGAAGCTTCTTCTTTCCAGATTCAAAACTGCAATAAAAACCAATCCTACACCTCCTCCAGTTCCCAGGGCTGACTGGGATCCTGGTGTGACCCATCCCAGCCCATGGGAGCATCCCAAGCTTGGGCCCCTGCCATGCCCCACACGTGGGCACCACGTGGGAAGAGTTTTCCCCATGGTATTTATGATCCCTCATGTCTCCAAGACAAGTCAATCCAGCGTGCCAGAAGCACAGCAAGAGGGAAAATACTCCTGTGGAGCGAGAGCTCAGGTGTGGTGGTGTTTGAAGCACCCCAGGGTTGAACACCCTCCAGAGGAGGGTCCCACAGCACAGCCCCTCCCTCCCAGCACGGTGGGCTCCCCTCTGGCAGGGCTGATCTGCATGGAAAGGGAAGGAGGTGAGGGGTGGGCTCCCCTCTGGCAGGGCTCTTTGCACGGAAAGGGAAGGAGGTGAGCATCAAACATCCAACATCACACTCTCAAGAGGCTTCTGCACCTTTTAAAGGGTGTGCAGTGAGCCTAAAGGGCAGCAGCAGAGAGGAAGTGAAAGCCTGACTTCCCTGGCCTGCAGCCTGAGCTGCTGGGAGAGCAGGGGCTGGGCAGAGCAGGGGCTGGGCAGAGCAGGGGCTGGGCAGAGCAGGGGCTCACCCTGCCCTTTTGGGGGGCTCAGGGCCCACGGCACACAGGGAGGTGAGCAGCGGCCAGGGCTGCCCACCCTGCAGCCCCTCGTGCCCAGCACTGAGCTCTCACCCACGGCTGGCGCAGGGAGGGTGCCATGGGGGTCCCAGCTGTGCTGCCCAAGCAGGGCGGTGAGGGAAGGGCTGGGCTGTGGGGAATGCAGAGGCACAGGCAGGAAGCTGAGCTGAGCTGCTCTAGCCCAGAATAGAAACAGGAAACGAGCCCGGCACCGAGCGCAGCGCACAGCACAGCTCCCGCAGCGGCTCCCCGGGGATGCTCTGCCGAGGGAGCGGCCCCAGCGCGGGGAGAGCCCTGGCACAGGGGACAGCTGCCCTCAGAGCCCAGCAAGGGGTGCCGGGACAGAGAACTGCCCCACGGGACAGAGAACTGCCCCACGGACACAGAGAACTGCCCCACGGACACAGAGAACTGCCCCACGGACACAGAGAACTGCCCCACGGGACAGAGAACTGCCCCACGGCACAGAGCACTGCCCCACGGCACAGAGCACTGCCCCACGGACACAGAGAACTGCCCCACGGACACAGAGAACTGCCCCACGGACACAGAGAACTGCCCCACGGACACAGAGAACTGCCCCACGGGACAGAGAACTGCCCCACGGCACAGAGCACTGCCCCACGGCACAGAGCACTGCCCCACGGACACAGAGAACTGCCCCACGGACACAGAGAACTGCCCCACGGGACACAGAGAACTGCCCCACGGCACAGAGAACTGCCCCACGGGACACAGAGAACTGCCCCACGGGACACAGAGAACTGCCCCACGAGACAGAGAACTGCCCCACGGGACACAGAGAACTGCCCCACGGCACAGAGAACTGCCCCACGGCACAGAGAACTGCCCCACGGCACAGAGAACTGCCCCACGGACACAGAGAACTGCCCCACGGACACAGAGAACTGCCCCACGGACACAGAGAACTGCCCCACGGACACACAGCAAAGCTGCCCCGGGGCAGGGCCCGGCGTGAAAGGCGTCACTGAGCAGCTGAAGGTGGCTCTGGAGATGCTCTGCACAGCTAACAAAATATACAAACTTGGGGGAAAATGGCACAGCCTCCTCAAGGAACCATGCAGGAATGCTGGGCACAGCCACACAACATGCAAACCTTGGGCAGAGGAGCACTGAACAAGGAAAAATACATTTTTACCTTACAGAATCACCACAGCCTGGATAAAACCCTGCAGATGGCACAAACTGAAGGCAGGCAGGGATCTGCACTGCCAGAGCTCCAGGTGCTCCTGGGGAGGCCCGGGGTGCTGGTGGCTTTATCTGCATATCCACTGTGCTGCCCTGCTTTGAAATGCACACACTGCTAATCCCTCTCCTAAGGCAAGCAATAAGAGGAGCTCAAAAGGCCAAACACAAACCAAACAGAAGCAGGAAGTCCCATATGGAAAGAGAAAAAAAGAAGAGGGGAAAAAAAAAAAGGGTTTGAAGTGACCAGCAGATTCAACTATAAAAGGTTTTTTCTCCCTGCCCCCTGAAAAAGTTGCCGAAATGATTCATTTTAAACTGAAATTTTAAGGAAGCAGACTGCCTGCTTAAAGCTCTGACAGTTTTTTGCTGCATTTCAGCCTGTTGCATTGATTATTTCCAGGTCAGGGGACGCAGCTGACAGAGCTCAACTTTATTCCACTTCAAGCACTCGCAGAGCAGCTGAAATGACCACTTGGAAAGGATGGAGAACCCAAGCAGGGCTCCCTGACAGCCTCCAGTGCCCCAGCTCAGCAACTTTTCCACTGAGGGAGAGATAATCAAACCAAAACCACCCCACAACTGCTGGGGACACTCAGTGACAAGATTTTTCTGCCAAAATGAGCTCTGCAGCCTCATTCCTCTCCCCACCCAACAAAACCTCATTTCCTTCAATCCACACTGCAAAATCCCAAGGCCAGAAACCTAACCCTA
Source organism: Zonotrichia albicollis (assembly GCF_047830755.1). Lineage (NCBI taxonomy): Eukaryota > Metazoa > Chordata > Aves > Passeriformes > Passerellidae > Zonotrichia > Zonotrichia albicollis. The sequence goes on along the minus strand of NC_133838.1, from coordinate 12,245,456 downwards.
ACCCACACCCAGAAATGAACCTTGGATCAGGAATATTTTCAGCTGGTTAAAATCCTTTCTACCATTGATAGGACCCTTTTCAGATCAAAATTCACAGATGAACCAGAGTGAAACATCACTAAATAAACAAAATGGTTTCCCAATAGGGCAAAACAGCAGAATACTAAAGTTAAAACTGTTCCCACTCTACAATAAGATGAAAATAAACTGTCCAGGACAGGGAGGAGATTTCTTTCTCAGGCTCACCACTACACTGACCAAACTAACAACATTCTGGGGTAGGAATTCCAAATTTTTTGCCCCAACTGCCCAGTTTGCTGCCACAAAAATTCAAATATGACCTTGCTGTGTCAGGACCTGCAAAATCCTGCCAGACTGTGTCCTCCTGGTTTATCAATGGCTTTTGGGGCCAACCTGGGAGCCCAAACACCAGAGATGCCAAGTTCTGTGGCTGGGAAGGGATGAACAGCCTGGTGGAACCCCTGCCTCATGCCCCACATCCTTCCCAAAGACATCAGGAACTCCTTCAAGGCAGCCCTTGAGAGAGACTGGAGTGAGGTAAAACCTGTCCCATGTTCCACAAGGAGAGAGAAAATCCCTCCCAACAAACCCAACACTCCAAAGAGCTCTGCAGCAGAGCAGAGCTGCAATCCAAACCCAAATGGATCCAATCTGCTTCCCCCAGAGCTGCTTCCATGGCTGCACAAAGGAAGATTTCACCTGGAAATGTGTGACTCCTTAGTCTCAAAACCCAAGACTCAAAAGTCCAAGCTAGCACTGAATAAACTGAATGCAACTCTCCAGGAAGAATTTTTTGCTAAGGAGAAGAAACTAGGGAATCTCCTGGGAGAAAGAGATCTATCCCAAGGATCACTATTCCTCTATTACACCCAGACACAGAATACTCCACTCCACTTCTCCTGTGCAATTGCAATCTAAGTTTAGTTTGGCTGCAATCCTGATGGAGACTCCCTGGGGAAGGAGTGAATTTTACAGAGAAATTCCTCAGCCTGCCTGCCACAGGAAGGGAGAGCAGCCAGGACACTGACAGGGAGGCAGGGCTCTTCACAAGGCACCAGGGAGAAAGTCTGGTGAATGACACAACAACCACGATGCTGCGGAAGGAATCCTGAGGGCTCCACCCAGAGGGATCCACAGGACATTCCTCAGGCAGATCCCAGAGCTGCACAACCTGACCATGTCCCTGCCAGGGCACCAGCACCTCCTGAAGGGTGATGCTCCAGCCCAAGGAATATTCCCGTTATTGCCCTGAATTCCAACATGAACACTATGCACAATATCCACGTGCAAAGGCCCAGGACTTGTGAAGGCACATCAATTCAACACTTCCCAAGAACCTAAAAACCAGAACCTCCTTTTCCTCTTCCTGCTGGGCTGATTCCTGTTTAATTAAAGATGATGCATGGCATGATTTGCCCCAGTTCCAGGATACCCAGTGAGCTTCTCCACAGCACCCACCAGGCCTGGGAGAGGGCTCAGAACTCTGTAATAAAATTAAAAGCCCACAAACAAACTCCGCTCCTCTAAGTCATCCATAATGGCAAAACAGGGATCTGGGAATCCTCCTGAGCAGGATAAAACTTTCTCAACTAGACAGACTGAGCAATATCAGGAAGATAAAAAGAAATTGATAGTGCCCTTCCATGGAGATCTTGTATTCCTGAGCATCCCCAGGCCAAACTCTGTGCAGGAGATTGATCACTGCAAACTGAAAGAGGGATTTGGCTGCCAGCATCCCAGAGATGCCTCTGAACACCCCACAGCATCCCTGTCTGGAGCCCTTCTCAGCTGGTGCTGCTCCTGTCCTACAGGATCCCAAAGAGACAACAAGGAATTATGGAAGATGTACAAGTGAGTCTCCTTTTTTTAATTTTTTGCCTACTAAGGAAGAGAAAGGCCAAAAATACACCAGGGTTGGGTAAGCTAAAGACTGCTTGATTTCTTAAATGCAAATTATTTGGTGGTAAAGCCAGGAAAACCTGATATTCCCTTGTTTCTAGGTTCTTCCACTCTTGCAGCTGGGATGGATTTCTTTTCTTAGACTGCTCAGGAGAGGGGACAACTTGAAAAGGGCCAAATATATTTAACCACATGGTATAACACAAACTCCCACTTGGTGCTGAGAAGGAGCCATTTCTGCAAAGCCTGGTTCCTAATTCCTATAATCCAAGGCAGAGGGATCAGTGGGATCCAGGGAGGCTCCATCAGCAGTGCCTCTGAAAGGACTTCCCACCCTTCTGAGCTACAGCAATTGCTTCAATTACTTCAGTGCCTTCACTTCTCCTGAGCTCCTCGCCAGAAGATGGGTCACATGGAAGAACTTGTGGAGAGGCAGAGTGGAAAGAAACATGCTATTTAAAAAGATTCTTTTTTTCCCCCCAGGCCTCAGAACAAATTAAATCTTTGTAATCAGGGTCCAAAAGGAAAAAAAGGGGAAAACAAAAAGGAAGAAAAAGCAACAACCCACAACTACTCCCATTAGGTGGTCAGAACTAGAATCACTTTATATTTTGGGTGACAATTTGTACCCACAATCTGAAGGCATTATTTCAAGGGGCTGGTAACAAAGCTGTTCTCATGGCTGGGAGCAAAAATAACTCACTTCTCCACACAGCTCACTCCTCTGGCCAATCCAGCTGCAGCTCCCAGCACTGACTTAGCCAGTGGCTAAAGAAAAAAACGAAACCTCACTCACTTCCTACTGGTTAGAACAAAAGTTACCAGCAAAATTGGAACACAGCAGCTCCAAACTTTTCTTCCAAGCCAGAGGCACAGACCAACTTGTGCAAGCTAACCCAAACTTTCAACCCTTCTGTTTTCTTGATGTTTTAATACAAAACCAAACCACTCTGGCCCCAAACCTGCTGGAACACTGGGCACTAACCTCATCCCCAACTGGTCACTGCACATTCAGATTTAGGATGCCAAAGAAAATCCAATTCTCCATCTGCCAAGGAAGGAGCTACACAGGACTGTGATCTTTCTCACTCCAGATACCAATGGATTTGTCTTTCACCAACTGTTCAGTCAGACAGAGAAGCCCACTGACGCTCCAGTGCCACTCACGAGTGCCACAGTGGGCCAAGGAACAGGAAAATCAGGTAGAAATGAGGATTTTCCTGGAGGTCAAGGCCTGCTCTGACAGCAGTGAGGTACTTCAGGCACTGCACATAGAGAGCACAGAAAGAACTGCTTTAGGCAGCACCCGCAGACCAGAGCACTCAGGGTTAAACTCCCCTCTAAAATCCATTACTTTTGTAAATTACATTCAACCTCCAGTGGGAAGCAGGAAGCTAATGACTTAGCAAAGAGCACAGGCAGCCTCCATGGCTCCCATTTCCACGTGGAACAGGACCAGTGCTCATTTTCCTGCTGTGCTGCTGATTGCCCTCGGGCCAGGCCCCACTCACCGGCAGGCTGGAAGGTCTGGACTGAAGATTCAAGTTCATCTCTTCTTGCCCTTTACTGGAAGCCATTGAGGGAGCAGAGGATGCCTGGGACCCAAACGAGTCTTGAGATAACTCCTGAAACATCAACCAACACACACAAAAAAAGTCACAAACGGGAATACAATGAGGCCTCTGCTGGAATCACTCTGGGATATTCTCACATTGTGGCAGATTTATGTCCCCTTGGTGACATTTGCCCAAAACAGGAGGTGAGAGCCAGCACTGAAAGCCAGCAGCACACACAGATAATGCTCAGAGCTGGGAGCACAGGTCCAGGGCCATGGCAGAACAGCCATTCCCAGCTTTCCCTCATCACAGACTCTGCCACAGGCTGTCCTGGATCTGCCCCTCTGCTTCCTCACCTTCACCTTCACCCTCGCTTCAGGTACCTCTTTACACAAACAAGGCAAGCCAATTAAACCCTTCCACTTCCCAAAGGCTGCTCTGGATGCATTGCAGTGTTTGCTGAAAGGTGCCAAGCTTTGTTCCTCCTCCCCAAAGCCAACTTTTGCTTTTGCTGGTTACCACTTCCGTGAGCCACAGGAGAAGCCACCAGCTTTGCCCATGTGGTGCCACTCAGTTCTCTGTGTGTAGCTAACTAATTCTAACACACAGAACAGGAGCTTTGCCCCATGTTGTACCACCCAGCACTCTGTGTGTAACTAACCAATTCTAACATACAGAACAGGAGCTTTGCCCCATGTGGTGCCACCCAATTCTCTGTCTGTAACTAGCCAGTTCTCTGTGTGTAACTAACCAATTCTAACAGACAGAACAGGAGGTTTGCCTATGTTGTGCCACCCAGCTCACCGTGTGTAACTAACCAATTCCAACGCACAGTCCAGGAGCTTTGCCCATATTGTGCCATGCGGCCCTCTGTGTGTAACTAACCAATTCCAACACACCGACCAGGAGCTTTGCCCACACAGTGCCCCAGCACAGGAGCAGAGCAGGCCAGCCTACCTGAGGCGGGGGGAAGCGCTGCTGGCTGTAGGCCGAGGGGCTCTCTGTGTGTAAGTAACCAGCTCTCTGTGTGTAAGTAACCAGCTCTCTGTGTGTAAGTAACCAATTCCAACACACAGGCCAGGATCTTTGCCCCACACACAGTGCCCCAGCACAGGAGCAGAGCAGGCCAGCCTACCTGAGGCGAGGGGAAGCGCTGCTGGCTGTAGGCCGAGGGGCTCTCTGTGTGTAAGTAACCAATTCCAACACACAGACCAGGAGCTTTGCCCCACACAGTGCCCCAGCACAGGAGCAGAGCAGGCCAGCCTACCTGAGGCGGGGGGAAGCGCTGCTGGCCGTAGGCCGAGGGCTGCTGCGGCGGCTGCGCCGGCGGGTACGACGAGGAGGGCTGTGCCAGCGCCGCGGGGGCCGCGGGCTGCTGCGCCTGCTGCTGCTGGTACGGCGACTGGGACTGCTGCTGGGAGTAGGGGGGCTGGCCCTGGGCGTGCTGCGGGGCCGCCTGCTGCGGGTACGGGCTGGGGGGCTGCTGATGGGGCGGCTGCGCCGGCGGCTGCGAGTACGGCGGCTGCGCCGGGGCCGGGGGCTGCGCCTGCTGCTGCTGCTGCTGCTGGTACGAGGGCTGCGAGTGAGCGGGCTGCTGCTGCTGCTGCTGCGAGTAGGGAGCCTGCTGCTGCTGCTGCTGCTGCGGGTGAGGGCTCTGCTGGTTGTAGTAGGGGCTCTGGCTCTGCTGCCCGTACGCGCTGGGGCCCTGCTGCCCGTACGGAGGCATCTGCATGGGGAGAGAGGGAGGTGAGCCACTCACAAGGGAGTTTCACACACACACACACAGATTCTGCTCCAGAAGCAAAATTCAAGAGCAGTAAATACACTGGAATTGCCACTACCTAGATACTTCCTAGAAAACAGCAGAAGTCGTGTCACACACTCACGTGTGACATTATTCTTGGCAGTAACCAAGTTCTAACAGGCATCATAGCTAAGTTTTTAGGGATCTCTATCTGACCACCCTTTAACAAAAGTAACATTGAATGGAAAGACTGTTTGCTGCAAACATTAAAAAAAAAAAATAAAACATTGCCTTTTGAATCCTGCAAACAGTCCAGCAGGCGCCACTTGGATCATGTAATGAGCCAAAACTGACCTGGAGTCATTTCTTGTGCAAAGAACAGCTGTGTCTCTAACTCAGCACAGCAGAAAGAGGATCTCCCTCCCCTGCTATTTATTTTTCCCCTGCTGGATTCACTGCTCTGCCACCGCCTCTCTCAGACAAGGATTCCCCAGGCTGTGGATCCCACCTGGAGGCAGGTGTGGCACAGAACCCAGCCTGGAGAAATGCCACTGTGCCCAGGCTGGCTGTGGAGCTGTACCTGCTGTGCATAGGAGATGCTGCCCATGGCACTCTGCGTCCTGCTCTGCATGGCCATGGGGTATCTCTGGGGGCCCTGGGGCCCGTAGGGCTGCCCGGGGTAGCCGTGGCCCTGCTGCGGCCCCGCCTGCGGCCCCGCCTGCTGCGTGTAGGGGTTGTTCCCTCCGTAGGGCTGGGGCCTCATCTTCCCCATCTGATCCATCGGGCTCGCGGGCTGCAAGGCAATGCAGGACACGTCAGGCACACCCAGACACACAAATTGTTCATTCAAACATCACAGCTGCCCAAAAACCCCACAGAAATTCAGCAATTTGGCGCCAAGGAGAGGCTCTGCCTCTTCCCAGGGGCTAAAGCCCAAAGTTACATTTGGAATTACAGCAGGATTCCTGCTGCCCTCCCAAACCCACCACTCCACCAAGAACAAGCCCAGTGAGAAGTCATTTAATGCTGACATCCCTCCCGAGGCAAGACAGGGAACAAGGGGGGAAGGATCATCAAGAAAAATCAATTATCAGTGGAACTGGCTTATCCCCATTGCAGGTAGTAGTTTAATGTCCAGATATTCCACAACAAGTTAAATTTGGCTGAAAATTTAAATATTCACAAGAAACACTGCTTCTTTCACATATAACAAGGTCTCCCAAAACACTACAGGCTGTTAATTTACACTTATGCATTTCAATTAATGCACATTGATGTAGTAACACTGGGCAGTGCTGCTGACATCCACAGTCCTCAAGACTGCAGTTTCATTTTTGAATCTATTTTTTACATGTGCTTTGTGTCCGCTGCCTTTTGGAGAATAAAGAATTTCTAAATCAAATTTATACAGATGCATGTAAAACACTTTGTCAGCCTCGAAAGTCAGGTCCCTGAGCTTTAGAGCAGAGACAATGAGTGAAGAAATGTAACTTTCCTTGGACTTCATTTGTACTACCCCTGCCTGGAACCAAGGTTTAGGAATAGTCAATTGGATTTCCTGAAAACACTGTAAACCTCAACACTACAGACCTCAAAACAGGGCTTTTTCACCTTGGCCACCAAAGCAAGGGCTGTTCTGGCATGCTGACCTCTAAATGAATCCTAGCACAGTCCTTAACGCCCATTCCTTGGACTGAATGGGAATCCTTCCCTGAGCTCCTGGTGACCTAACTAATCCCAATTAGATGTTTTCCACAGATCACCATGACAATGGACTCTATTACACCATCCCTCCCTGCCACCAGCCCCGGGGTGGTGTTTGTACAGATCCACCCTCTCTGCCTGAGCTCAGGTGCTTGCGGAGCGGCCCTGCAGGTCTGCACAAGTCAACAACACACACAGCTCAGGCTGGAAACCCCACAGAACGCTGGAGACCAGAGCAGGGTTCCACTGGTGTTTGCAGAGCCCCCCTTGCAGCATGCTGCACTGGAGAGAAACCCCATGGTAATAAGGGAAGGAAAGTCCTTGCAGCATGCTGCACTGGAGAGAAACCCCATGGCAATAAAGGAAGGAAAGTCCTTGCAGCATACTGCACTGGAGAGAAACCCCATGGCAATAAGGGAAGGAGAGTCCTTGCAGCATGCTGCACTGGAGAGAAACCCCATGGCAATAAGGGGAGTCCTTGCAGCATGCTGCACTGGAGAGAAAACCCCATGGCAATAAGGAAAGGAGAGTCCTTGCAGCATGCTGCACTGGAGAGAAACCCCATGGCAATAAGGGGAGTCCTTGCAGCATGCTGCACTGGAGAGAAACCCCATGGCAATAAGGGAAGGAAAGTCCTTGCAGCATGCTGCACTGGAGAGAAAACCCATAGTAATGAAGGAAGGAAAGTCCTTGCAGCATGCTGCACTGGAGAGAAACCCCATGGTAATGAAGGAAGGAAAGTCCTTGCAGCATGCTGCACTGGAGAGAAACCCCATGGCAATAAGGGAAGGAAAGTCCTTGCAGCATGCTGCACTGGAGAGGAGCCCTCCCCAGCAGCCAGCACAGCTTGGAGCCCCAGCACACATTTGTGTGCCCAGCTGTCAGCGCAGGGCGGCTGCCAGGGAGGCTCAGCCCCGAGCCAGCAGCCAGCACAGGGACAGCACGGGCAGCTCGTGGGCTCTGCTGGGCACCAGGGGCTGGCACTGAGGGGGGATGGCAGGAAAAGCCCCATTGCTGGGAAAGGGAAAGGTGCTGGCTCCACAGGAACTGGGCTCTCAGAGCAATTGGTGTCAATATGGCACAAAGGGATGGAGAGCAGAGCCCAGGGGCTCTGTGCTGCTCAGGGCACCCATGGACTCTGCCAAACAAAAGGATCCAACTCGGCCCTGCACAGGACACCCCAGAGTGACCTCCTGTGCCTGAGAGCGTGTCCCAGCTGCTCCTGGAGCTCTGGCAGGCCTGAGAAGGCCTGGCCACCCAGTGGAAGCTGCCCCCAGCCAGCGCAGGGCCCTGCAGAGGCAGATGGTGGATGCCCTCCCACGCTCAGCTGTGCTGGCTGTTCCCATTCTCATCCATACTGACACCAACCAGCCCCAAACAAGTTTTATTCTGTGTTTCATGTCCAAGCTCTCACAGATGGGGAGGGACAAGGGCAGAGGCTGCAGCCCCCAGGTCCCTGCCCTGGGAATGCCGGGCACCCACACAGGGTCTGTGCCAGCTGGGAAAAGGAGCTTCCATTCATGGGGGCAGAAAAAAGAGATCTTTGAAGGCTCTGGTGGAGCCCTCAGAGCTGCAGGGCCTCAGTCCTGAATGGAGCACCCATGTGGAGCTCCCATACACCTTCAAAGATGCAAATTGTGTTTACATCTTCTCAGCAATTGTCCCCGGTGCTTCCCAGTCCTGCCTTGTGGGTATCCCCTTGCACTACTGACATCTTCTCCCTGCCCACATTATCTCCTTTGGTATGCAAAAACGGGGCCACCAGGAGCCTTCCTAGCCCCTGGCTTTTGACTTCAGCCTGCTCTCACCACCCCCAAGCACTCACATCCTTCCTTCCACCTGACAAAGTGCAACTTCGGGGTTACTGACTAAATATTTCACCATCTTTTCCATTTGCTACGCGCTTCCTCCTGGTTGTAACTCGCCTCTGCAGCCCTCTACCAAGGGCAGCTTCTCGAATACATTCTTTTTAGGGGTTTTTTTAGCTTTTTTTTTTTTCCTAAATACACTCACACCACATGCTGCCACCCCTGCACTGATTGTCTTGTCTGTGGTCACCCACAAGACCAACCATCTCTTCAGGGAGGAGGAAACAAGGTGAAGATTCACTTTTCCATGACTCCTACAGGAAGCATGACAACTACTAAAAAACTTCCAAGAAAGATTTGCCACTGTTTATGCAGCCACTTAAAAAAAAAAAAAAAAAAAAAGAGAGAGAGAAAAGAAAAAAACCCAAAACACAAACCCCAAACATCTTTCCAGGATGTGACCAAGTCGTCACCTTGGCTGCTCAGCGTAGGAGGACACGACGTGCCTCAAGCTGCCTCCCTTCCACCAGGCCCTAGCACAGAGAGGGTGCTAAAAACAAACACCAAGAGCATCTAGATTGCAGCCTTATGGATAAAATTCTATCACCAGGAGGAATGTAAATGCCAATTAATCCCTAATGAAGGAACTATTTCATACACACGCTCCTGACTCATAGCAAGGCTAATTCATGCTCCCCAGGGTTGCCCTGTACATCTCAGATGCTGCCATGTGTTGTTTCTTCCTTCAAAATATGCCATTAATTCAGAATATCCCACACAAGGGGCTTCAACTGGACCTGGTATTGCTGCTGTGGCTCACAGAGTCAGCCATCAGGAATTGCTGCCCCAAACCCTTTTGGGGAGTTTAACCCCACGTGCCTCAAGGAAAGGACCAAGCTGGAATGCAGGGATTGATGCAGGGGCTGTGCGGGTGCTGGGGGCAGCAGAGGCTGCACAGCCCCTCTGCACAGCCCTGTCACAGAGATGGGCAGGGTAAACAGGGAAACAGCAAACCCTGACTGCAAAAGGCTGGAAATTCTTCTCTGGGCTGATACATGGGAAATCCTTTCAATAGGAAACCGCAGGAGTAGATTACTGTGATTACACTTCAAAAGCAAAGGCCCTGCCACAGAGAGACATAATTGAGAGAAAGTGTTGCTCCTTGATCACTGAAGTCCAGACCCCCTGCTTACACCTCCCTGCATTCATAGAAATTGCTTCTATTCTCCCTCAATCCCACTATCTCTGCTGTTGTGCAACACCAGTAAGTACCAAAACTCACAAAACATGGTCCTGCCACCAGTCAAACTCCCAAAAACAAAGCTGTGTGGTTTGGTGAGTAAAGAGAGTGACCAGAAACCCATGCTCCAGAGAAACTGTGGAGCTTTTGGGGTAATTTAAGATATTTCTAGACTAAGAGTTTGTAACAGCAAGCCCAGAGCGAGCTTGAAATTGCTGAGTTCAAAAGCTCTTGAAATCACTCTGTGTGATGTGAAGGGTGTCAGGCCCCTATAATGAGGCAGTGCACTGAAACCAGCTCTTCTTCCAAACAACACCAGGGTTTTCCCTAAGAAACAAAAAAGGCTTGAGGCAGACAAGAGGATTCCATGAACAATTCCTTTCAGATTTTGTCCGGTGGAAGAGAAATTTGGCCTCTTGAATGAATGGCTTGGTTAAATTGGAGAGGACATGCTATTGGTCCTGTCAGGAAAGTGAGTAAAGGCAAGAGGCAAATCCCACTTCGGAAGCAAGAGCCAAACTCTCCACAGCTGTGCAGAAAAACGGAATTCTGACCTTCCCCATTACCTTATTACATATTTGTATTTTATTGGGCCAGAGGAAGAAAAAGAAGGAGAGTGATTTACTGAACTCTCCAGTTTCAAATCGGCGTCACTCAATTATTGGCAAACATGGGTGTTGGCCACAACTGGTTTCTTCAGCTGCCCCCTCTGACCCCCTCAAAAAAAATAAGAAGGCTGAAAAATAAGAGAAAAGCCCTCAGCTCCCACCTTGGCTTTGAAATCTTTTCCTGACCAGCTTTGTTGTCCGTTATTTGCGATAAAAAAATAATAAAAAGCATTCCTGGCTGTTTAACCGAGAGAAGCCCTAATTGATTCCCACAGTCATTAACCTGCATTTTACCTCGGAGAGTGGTAGTTAAGGAAGTCGGCACTGCTATTTATAACTCATCTCAAATTGAGGGCAGACTGCCTAAAATCTAACACATCCCAGCTGTACTCCTGTTTGAACTGGGGCCAAGGGAATTTTTTAAAGCAATCTTGGCACTGAATGAATGACACCAACAGTATGAGCGCGTGTGGTTGTGTTGTGGTGACGTAGCTGGAGGTGGAGGGGACGGACGGGGGGGCCGCTCTCCGTAATCCCTCTCCCCAGCCCAGCTCAGCCCCGAGCCTGAGCCGCCCACCCAGAACCAAACACAGGAAACGTCTTTTCCTGTGCAACGCCTTCGAGTGAGAAGCACATGGCTAATCTGCATAAAAGCAAAGCCACGCCACTGCTGCCAGCAAGGTTGAGCCCGGAATCCCCGGCCACCGCGCTGCCTGCGAGGCCTTGGACCCGCGCCGGGAATCCCAGCGAGGGCCGGGAACAGATGGGGAGGACCCCGGCAGCACCAGCCATTGTCTGCCTGCTCGCACTGGTACAAAGAGAGCCCGCAGAGCCCACGGGGAGCTGCCAGCTGCTCCCAGCCTGGCCACAGAGGGGTCACAGAGCGAGGTGGAGGCGGCCGGGCTGAGTCGATGCTGAGCAGCACCGGGGATGGGCAACTCATGCCCAGGCTCAGGGACAAACTGCTCACCCCTCCAGGGGATCTCATGCGCTGAAGTGGGACTTGGAGAACAGCGATGAGGGATTCGACCTCCCACCTTTAAACCCTCGTCCTAAACCCTCCAACCCCTGCCCCTTTCCAACCCCTGCCCCTTTCCAACCCCTGCCCCTTTCCACGTTCCAAGGGCACTGTGAGAGCTCTGCTGCTGCAGCACCGAGGCCTGAGACACACAAACCCCATTTCCCGTGTGATGGTGCCAGCTCACAAAGCACAGGGCTCATGAACAACGTGAAACACAGGGAGGCATTGCCCAGAGCTGGCACCAAGCCCTGGGCATCCACCAAAACCAGGCAGGCTGTGGTGATTCCACAGCTGAGAGCAGCAGCTCCTCTCCTGCGACAACACAACCGTGGCTGATCCACAGCATCACCAAAACAGGACTAATGGGGACAGGGACACAACAGCACCCGAGGGGAACACAGGAGGCTCCAGCAAACCCCAGCTTGAGCTGGTCACTCGTGTTTGCACATCAGACAGTCTCACACCCATCTGTGCCTCCCAAAATCCCCCCAGAGGCGACTCCAACTCCTCCAGAACCGGAGGAATGATCACAAACCAACAACCGTCCTCATTTTGGAGCAAACACGGCTCACCTTGCAGTGGGGAACTCTTTCATCTGCTCTATTTAAGGTGCAACTGGCTGTGCTGAGGTCAACACCCCGGCCTGAACTCGCTGCCTTTTATAGCCGGGTCATGCTCCAATGCCTCTCTTCCATGGAGGTCTGCTTTAAAGGGGGCCAGACCAGGCTCAGGGGAAGCTGCAGTTAAAATAAAGATCCTCCAGCAGGAAATGAAGATACCTCCAAAAGAAAACACCTGGAAAACCCATGGTAATAAGCACTCCATGAGGCGTACCACCACCTCACTGGGACAGTTTCTCCAAGAACATCATCACAGAAATGCACAGTTCCTTTTTTGCCTTTCCCCTCCCTTCTTAAACCTGAGAAACCCACCAACTTCCTTCAGTCCCTCAGCACACACAGGGCAGACCCCAAGCCTGTGCTGAGCTCCCACCAAGGACTTTCCTTGCCTTCCCCAGGGCAGCCCCATCCCTTTGGGAACCCCACTCCCTTCAGGAAGCAGTTAGGATGCTCAGACTCACACCCATAAGCCTGGAGTGCCAAAACCTGACTTCTGCAATACAGGGCTACAAATGCTCATCCCTTGGAAACGTGCAGGACAAATCCATTTTCACATAAGCTACAGAAAAATAAAACTCCTCCCTCGCCCCCACAAATCCCAGAATCTAACTTGGATTTGGACACATAACCAGGAGGTGATGTACCATCATCTCATTGTCAATGGCTAGTGCTGATGAAAGTCTGGCTGTCAAAACAGATGACCTCTGCTCCACAGTTTCAGTTCTGCAACCAGAAAGAGCCTGGTTTTTCTTCTGACTTTTCCCAGTAGGTCAGAGTTTGACCCCAGACACTTTCTATTCCTCTAAACCTCTGCTAACACCCCCACCTCAGAAGAAGCTCACGACACCAACACAGCAGGGGAACAGGACTCTTGCTGCATTACTTCAGCCACCTGCTTCTATCTGGAGCTCCTGCAAACCTCAAATCTGCCCTGCTCAAAGTCTAACCCCTCCTTGATCATTTATTACACCATTTTTGGGGGAGATCTGCTGTAAATCCAGATCCTGAGTTGTACCAGTGGAAGGAAGATGAGTGAGTTTCTCCCAGCAGCCATCCTGTGACCTGTATCTCCCTGCTAAACACAATCCAGTAATTACCCATTAACGTTTCTCAGCAAGAGCCCAGTCCACACATCTCAGAGGACTTTCCAAAGCACAGCTCTTACTAAGATTCTTCTAATTGATTAAAACTGACCAGAGTTTTGATTACAGGATGTATCATTATGGAACATCTCATTCCTGAAAGAAGTCAATCGGCAGAAGGTGATGTGGTGGGAAGTGAAATGAGAGTCACCCCTCAAAGCCTCACTGGGAACAACCCGACAGCAGCACAGTGTTCATGCCCAAGTACCAGCAGAGTTGTGTTATTTTTTATTTTACCAAAAACTGGAGGGTGGGAAGGTGTCAGGCGATGGCTCCTCATGGACACCTCTCCTGCCTGCAGGCTCAGAGCACATCCCCATGGCAGCAGCACAAGGGATCCCCCATCACCTCAACATTAACAACAACCACAGGACTCAATCCCTGTCCCTCCACCTCAACTACTTACACTGTGGCAGGTCATTCTGACAAACACCATTCACTGATTTAACAGCAGTCAAAATTAACAAAAGATTATGATTACTGTGCAATAGCTGATGACCAGTGAAAATTTCAGGCATTTCCCAGGCAGCTGGGGTCAGGTGATGCAGTTTGTTATTCAGAATGTGTGATCCCCATACAATTTATAGTTTCACCTTACATTTAAAATACAATTTCCTTCTATCCAGAGAACTAAGTAACAAGCTATCTATCCCTCACTGTCAGGCTTCAATTCACTTTACAAGCACATTATTCAAGCAACTCGCCCCAGGATTCCCCAAGTGCCACTGCTGACTCCACCCAAAAATCCAAGCAACACCGAGATGTAAGGAAAACTGCGCCTGAGCTCCATGGGAGATGATCCCAAGGAACATGTGATCCTTGTAATGAGGTGCTGCTCCTTTTAAGATGGAAAGAAACTTCCTTCCTGAATATTAAATCAGGCTTTAAGTTTAGCCAGCCTCCTACTTCTGCTCTAATGAACTGGAGGGAAGTCAACAAAAGGGCTCTCGAACGTCCCCTCGCAGCTCCTGCTGCACCCCAGCAGCGGGACCGGGCCAAGAGCAAGCCAGAAAAAAGGCAGCAGGAGGAAGGGCCAGACTGGAGGAGCAGAATTACACTCGGTGTCACCACTGCCTCAGTGATCTCACTCCAAGGAGCACGAGAGCAGCTGTTCCCCATCACCAGCCAGGGAGTCCCAAAATATTCGCTACGAACAGCGCTGAAAACCTGAAAGGGCTCCAGATGCCCCGTAAATACATTCAGACACTGCAACCTGTGGCAGATTCAGTCATCCAGCTAATTCCCTGTAACCCCTGCTTCCTTTAAAACAAGTCCTGCTGATCTCATGGGCAGATGTCTTTAGCTACTGAACACGAGGGATGTTTCCCAAAACTGGAGTCTGAAGGAAGAGCCACTGCAAGGGCTCACTGCAGTTTGCTTTCTAGAATAAAGGTACTTTTATCAATTCATTAAAAGCCTTTTCTGCACAGAAATCTGAGGGTGCTGGTGCATGCTCTGGAGTTGATAAGACACCTCCAGCACAGCCTCCTGGGTTCCTTTCTAAGAACACTTTCCTGATAAATCTTCATCTGCAAAATGCAGCAGCACAGGTTTCTACCCACTTGTGCGTCTGAAAGCTCCATCTGTATTTGAATATCTCATCACTTTGCAAATTCATCTCATTTTACACCAGAATAAACAGTGGCTGAACAGACTGAACTGGACAGGCAGACTCCCATGACCCCTTCCCACGCCGGGATGGGCATTCCTGGGGAGCCTCTGGGACCAGCTCAGGGCTCTGAACAACCCCGGCTCCCACAGCCCCACCTCACACAGCCACCCTGATCCCTGCAGAGCTGCAGCTCCCGGAGGTGCCTCAACCCAGAGCTCCATCTTATCCACAGCTTCCCCAGGAGCTGCGTGTCGGGGCCTGCAGCTGCTCCAAGCCACGGCTCAGCCTCTGCCCTGCTCCTGCAGAGTGGCTGAACTCATTCAAAAGGCCTCTATGGAAGATCAAAACCATCCTGTAAGTCTGAGGCTGGGCATGAATCTGTGGAAGATGGGCAATCCCAGACTGTGCCAACACAACCCATCCCCTGTGCTCCACCACGCTCACTGCTCACAGCTGCACACCCCGGCCACAGTGGCCATCACCCCAGCCTCAGGATGGGTTGATGGGCCTGGCTGCTCTCACAGCCCCAGCCCAGCCAGATGAGCATCACTGATCGCCCCAAGAGTCCCTCAAACACCCCTGGGCTACAGGAGCTGTCACCACACACTGCGCCCCCAGCCCCGCTGTTCCCTCCTTAGGAAGTTTCTCAGTAAATCCCAAACCCCCTCCCATCACTCCCGACCCCGCTGTGTTCTGTGTCCAGCCCGAAACAAGGTAGCAAAGCTTTGTTTTGCTAATAGGAAACAGAAAAGTTACGTTATTTCCCTTGTCATTACAGCAGCTGACAAATCCGGGCGCTATTTTTGTAGATTTTATTGAGCCTTCTCTTATTTTAGCCTTAAAATTCAACCTTCAAGCCTCCACTTCAGTTCCACGGAACCAAAAATATTTAAAATTGCTGTAATGACAAGTTACCATCTGCATTTACTGGGGATGGGCTCTGTAACTTTACAGCAAAGCCACAACCAATCTCCAGTATTTACACCCAAAGGAGCTATTTGCATCCAGCTAAGCAGGGCTGCTGGGGAAGAGGAGGCCGGGGGAGATGGAAAGTCTACGTGGGCAAGAAACTTGGAGCTGCAGCCAAGGCAGCTCCAGACAGCAGGGAAGACACTCCTGGAGCCTTCACCAAGCCAAGGCTGCTGTGATTCAGGTTCACTACAGACATCCTGAGTGGCACAACGTCCTTGTTACTTCAAATTTTTTTTTTTTTTTTAAAGCCCACCAGGCCTTGCTTACAGTAATTTTTGAAGCCTGGTTCTGTTGCCCCACACTCGCTTCTGTTCTTGGGCTTTTATTTCATCTCCATCCAGAAAAATCCAGCTTTCTTTCCAGGCAGAAGGAACAACGTGGGGAGTTGCTTAGCGAGTTAAGAGTGTGTGCTGGCAGCTGGGGAGAGGATACAAGAATTCCCAAGCGTGCCAATGCCATGGGGGCAGGAGGAACAGCCAACGCTGCAAAGTCTCCACTGGTTCCAGGAACAGGTATAACGAGAAACTGTAAGGCAACTCAGATGAGGAAAGGAAAGGAAAGGAAGATGAGCCATGACTGTACCTTGACAGCAGTGACACCTCTCAACAGCTTATTGCCATTTACAGAGTGATCAGACACAAAGCTCTCCTCAGTTCCTGCCCCTCATTCCGTGGCAGCAGCATCAGCACGCTCAGAGTCCTCACTAGAGCCAGGAAATCCCTGCTCTGGGGCTCAGCAACACTGCCCCGGGGTCCCCAGCACTGCCCCGGGGTCCCCAACACCGCTCCAGGGTCCCCAGCACCGCCCCGGGGTCCCCAGCACCGCTCCGGGGTCCCCAGCACCGCTCCGGGGTCCCCAGCACCGCTCCGGGGTCCCCAGCACCGCCCCGGGGTCCCCAACATCGCCCCGGGGTCCCCAGCACCCCAGCTGAGTGATTCACCTGAGCAGGGGCTGCAGATTTAGCACCTCGCTCCAAGGAGAGGGCAGGCAGGGAAGGGTTAAGGGCCAGAACACAGCTGAAAAGCAAGGAGCACTCGATTGCTCTGGGATGTTTCATACAACACTAATCACTTCATCTGATTTTAATTCCTGACACCAAATCAGCATATAGCTTTTCAAAGGAAATCTTGTCCCAGATTGCAAGGTAATCAATCACAATTAACGTGGAAAGCAGCTTTTGCAACGCCACCATGGCCTGTGAACCGAGCAGGAAGGCCAGGGAAGGGGCTCAGAAACACCCCTCAAGTCCAGGCAGACAGGATAATTTGGGGTAGGTGGGTCTGGCAGTGTCTCTGCACAGCAGCCAGTGCATCACCTGAGTCGGGGTGGGTTTGATGCCAACACTCTCACTCCCCACAAAGTCCCTTCCCCAGCTGAGTGCCCTGTCCAGGGAGCCACACTCTGCCCACAGGCTGCTGGAAAACACATTTCCATCAAGGTGATTTTTCCTTAAACCAGAGAAAATTCTCAAGAGGATGGTGCCAGACTCCGCTCAGTGGTGACAGTAACAGGACAAAGAGCCATGGCCACAAAATAAAACACAAGTTCCACCTCAACGTGAGGAAGAACTTCTCTCCATGGGGTGGGAAGGGGGCAGAGCCCTGGAAGAGCTGCCCAGGGAGGGCTGGAGTCTCCCTCTGTGGGGACATCACCAACACACCTGGACGTGTCCCTGTGCCACCTGCTCCAGGTGACCCTGCCTGGGCAGGGCTTGGCTTGGGACAGCCCCAGAGCTCCCCCCGAGCTGTGATCCTGTGAAAACTGCTCTAGGTGTAACCCGTGCCCAGAGAGAAGCTCTGATCCAGCAGGGAGGGCATTAACCTGGATTCTGAGCCATGGTCAGAGCACCCCTCTGCCACCTGCAGGGTGCAGAGCCAGGGAAAGGCTTCCAAAACATGGAAACTCCTCCTTCAAGCCTTGTCATCTGCCACAATAACCTGAAAATCCCTGACATGCTTTGATACTTAAATGTCTCCTCTCAAAACACTGTCCAACTATCCACATATAATTTTTTTAAAAAATTAATGTTCAACTTGGCTGCATGCAGGAGCTGCCCCAGGACCTTCCCAGGGGCTCCAAAGCACTGCAACCACCACAAGTGCCCCACAAAACAGAAAGTAAATGAGTTTGGGGTTTTTATAATAAAAAATACTCCCTCACCCATGCAGTCCGAGGGGCAGGGCTGCAGGGCTCCCCAGAACAGAGACAACACGTGCAGCCACAGCACATAAAGGCAGTTTCTGCAACACGTGATCACACTCAGTAAACTGGCCTTGAATGGGAAGTCTTTTCCTTGATCAGCCAAGCAAACCCCAAAGTCAAAGATAATTTAAACACAAAAGAAAATCAAGTTTTAGCTAATTCTAGCACTTCCACTGTTTCACTGGATCCTGCACAGAGGGAAGAACTCTTGTTGAAAGCCTTTCACAAGGAGCAGGGCTGAGGGGAGATCACCTCTAGCCTGGCACTGGTTTAATTATTTACACAGAGTTAATGAGTACCAGACTCTCCTCCTAAACTCGCACAGGGTGCATAGTCCTACAGTCATTTGGACTTTAAATCCACCCTT
The DNA here is from genome assembly GCF_047830755.1 of Zonotrichia albicollis. Taxonomy (NCBI): domain Eukaryota; kingdom Metazoa; phylum Chordata; class Aves; order Passeriformes; family Passerellidae; genus Zonotrichia; species Zonotrichia albicollis. The sequence continues at coordinate 12,226,940 of NC_133838.1, read as the reverse complement.
GGATATGAAGTACAGAACTGCAAACAGGCCTCCAGGAAGGATCCCACAGAGAGCAGTGAGCCCAGGACCCTGGCAGAGTTCAGGTGGCAAAGCAGGACAGTCCAACCCCTCCAGAGAATTCCCACAGTAACCTGGAGGCAAAGGGAGGCACTCTGCAACACAAGCAGAGTTTCTCTCAAGGAAACAGGCACAAAGCCACGCGTTTGAGAGCAGGTTACTGTGCGTGCACTTCTGCCCGTGCTCTCCACACCTGCAGAGACAGGACAAGAGACACTCAATTAACGTGATTTGAGCTGGAGTATTTTCCCTAATGCCCAATGAGCAGCACAGCACTGAGACACGGGGTCAGCGCTGCTGTCTGTGCTCAGGGTGGCTGCTCCTGCTCTGGAGGAGAAGGATCAATTCACCAATTCACCTCCAGGCCTCTAAAACATCATCACCAGAGAGACAACACAGGAAGGCTCCCACAGCGAGACCCGCCAGGCAGCAGAGCCCACACTGCGGTTCTCACCACAGAACGATCCAGCCCAGGGCTGAAACCCACAGCAGCACGGCCATCTCCAGAGCAGCTCCCTCCCTGCAGCCCTGTGCCCCTGTCCCAGCACGGTGGGCAGTGCCAGCCCTGCTCCTGCCCCAGCAGAGCCCGGAGTGCAGCTGGAGCCGGGCTGGGCCCAGGGGTTCAAACATACCTGCTCACAGGCAGGGCGCCAGCACGTGCTGACATCACAAGGAAAATGGCAATTTTCAGGGTTTCTCTTAGTCAAACCTGAATGACATTTCACAAGTGAGTGGAGGGGAGGAAAGTACTCCTTTAACCCATTCATCCTCCCCGGGTGGGAAAGTCCAGAGCCCTCCCAGCCTCAAGAATTTCTCTCTGAGAAAAGTTTCACAGAATCTCTAAGGGTGGAAAGTTGTAAGTGGCAGAAAGTCAGGGCCACCTTTGGCCTCAGCCACGTCCAAGATGTGCCCATCACATCCCACCAAAACAAAGCCACCTCTGGCTCCCCACACGGCCAAGCACCCACAAATCCAGAACAAGGAGCAGGCTGCTCCACCAGGGGTCCCAAAAACCACTGCCCACATCTAACCCAGAGCTTCTTGGACCAATTTAGGCCTAATGTTAATTATCCAGGAGAGAGGGAAAGTTACTCAAGTTTAAAAAAAAATTAGAGAAAAAGAAAGTTAATAGCAATTGAATTTGTCCTTGAAAGAGTTTCAATTACCAGAGCTGGCTTAAGGAAATAATGACATGCTGGTTATCACATGAAATGCCAATAACTGTAATGGAGCAGCAGATTTTTTGCAGTTATTTACACAAACTGATTTTTCACGGGAATTTCATAGGAATTAAGACATGAACACTATCTCCACTCTCTCATAAAGATATTTCTTTACCCTATTAACAGAATTAACCAGTCCCCCTATTTGAGCCTATACACCTTTGTCTCCTTTTTTCTCCCAGAAAAAAATATAAAGAACATTATTAGAAATTAGACTCCAGCTACATTTTCTTCTTAACACCTAAAGCAAAAAGCAATACTTGCTGAGGAATTCTGAGGCAGCTTTTATTAAGTTTACCTGTCATCATGCAGCATCCTTTATGTTTCACTACAGAGAACTCGTGCCCACGTTGTGTAAATACTCACTGAGCTGTCACCGCACACTCAGAGACTCCACAAAGACTCTGTGGCAAACCTGGAGATCTCTCCTCCATGTGGTGCAAGAGCCCTCAGGAGTGCTCCAGCTGCAGGACCCAGCTGCTGGCTCACAGCTCTGGGGCTCAGGCGCAGGAAGGGCCAGGGTGGGAGCCCTCCCTCAGAGTGTGCTAACACAGATTAATCCAGGTCTGATTGGGACAGGGAATGGTCAAACAGGAACAGGAGCCGGGTGCTGGCAGCAGCAGCTCCTCCTGTGCAGCCCCGGGCTCTGCTTCAAGCACAGAGCTCCATCCAAGGGGTCTCAACGCGCTCAGCTAACCCAGGAGGGAGGCTGGGGTCACACTCACAGCACAGGATGGGACAGAGCAGTCACACTCCCCTCACACCCTTCCCAGCCCTGCAGCTCAGCCCTTCCCAAAGCTCCCACGGCAGCGGCTCAGCTGCTCAGGAACAGCCACCGAGGGAACGGAGAGCCCACGCTCCAGCCCTGCTTCACAGGGAGAGACAAAGGCTGCCTGACACCCTGACATCCTGCAGGACCACAGAAACACTGACATCCTGCACAGCTTCAGAATCCTGAGGAACCCTAAAGAAACCCAGCTCCTGCACAACTTCAGAATGCTGAGGAACCCTAAAGATACCCAGCTCCTGCACAACTTCAGAACCAAAGAACCCTAAAGAAACCCAGCTCCTGCACAACTTCAGAATCCTGAGGAACCCTAAAGAAACCCAGCTCCTGCACAACCTCAGAAACAAAGAACCCTAAAGAAACCCAGCTCCTGCACAACTTCAGACCCAAACCCAGCTCCTGCACAACTTCAGAATCCTAAAGAACCCTAAAGAAACCCAGCTCCTGCACAACTTCAGACCCAAACCACCCAAAAGAAACCCAGCTCCTGCACAACTTCAGACCCAAACCCAGCTCCTGCAGAACGTCAGAACCCTAAAGAACCAAAAGCAGCACCTCCAGAAGCAGAGAGGATGCTGAATTTGGGACTGGAGTTTTCCTGGACATGACTGATGGGCACGGCGTGGTTCTCCTGAGCCCCCAGAAGGGCCCGTGCTCTATCTCCAGGTGAGGAACTCCCCTGCTTTGCCAGGGAAGCCAGAAGGGCAGCAGAGCTTGTGGGCAGGAGGGACCGGACACAGCCCCACAGCTCCGTTCCAACGTGCCAAAAAACAGCTTTTTTCCTCCCAGCCCACTCGTCATTCACTTCCAGCTGGAGATTTATGGCTCTGCCTAACACACATCCAGTCCAGTTTTCCCACTGCCCGTGCATAAATTAAAGACTGAACTTTTTGCAGCCAGCACACAACAGAAAAAAACTTTTGTAGGACTTCTTAAAAACACTTTTTTTCCAGCAGGAAGGTATCCTTCCTTTCTCTCCCACCAGAACAAAAGGGGAAATGTTGTTTTCCACCCTTGCTGATGGTTTAAGGACCACACCAGAGGGGAAAAAGCAAATGGCTAAATATTGACAAGCTTATCTTTTCCATCTCCCCAACCAGGTTTGCTGCCTGCAGTTTCTGTTTTGCTGCTCCTGCTCCTTGAGAGTTTCCAGCATTCCTAGCAGGAACTGGGCAATGGCATTGCTGATCAGCTTCTCCCCAGAGCAATCCATCACTCAGGAGTTGCAATTCAAAGAAGAAATCAGGCTCACTAGCCAGAGAATTTTAAATACACAGAGTAGGAACTGGAAAGGGCATTTTCTCCTCTAATATTTTAATTACCCAGAGCACAGATGCAGAGGGTAAAAGCTAGATTTCCATTTGGTGGTGTTCCTTTGAAAAGAGTAAGGGAGAAAAGTGGTGGGAAAGTCGTGCATGAGGTAACAGATAAAACCAACAGCTGCACTATTAAGCCTAATTTTAGACATTATTTTCTCTCTGAAGGAAAGCTGCTGGGATTTTTAGCACAGCCCTCATGGAACGTGTGATACGCCTGTAACACAGGAACCACTGACCAGAGTTCTCAAATGAGACAACAGAAAAATCCCAAAGCATTATGAATACACCAAGCTTATGAGAACAGTCAGGCACAGCTTTGTAACAGAACATTTGACTGTCCTACCTCCCCCAGCCCAGCTTCTAATATTAATTTAAGATCAGGGAAGATGTTCTGCCTGCTTGTTGAGGGAAAACAGGAAGTTTTCCTGATTCCAGAAACAGGACACAGAAGCTGCAGCAGGTAAAAGGAATAAAACTGGGCAGTTCCAGGAAACCACTAAGCATTCTAGCCCCCCCACAAAAGGCCTGAAAGTCAAATATAAAACCTTCCAGAAAACAAAGTTCTGTCTTGCAACCACCAACACCCTCACAAGAGAGAACCATAGGGGAAACCTCCCCTAGCCCAGATAACAAATAAGGATTCACAGGGCAGCTCAATTAAACTCCATAAAAAGCAGTAGGCAAGCCTTGCTAACCCCATTTCACCACAACACTCAAGTGGTTTGTCCTGGGTTTCCCAGTAAACTGGTGGTGATAAGGGCAGGGAAAAATAAAAGCTGCAGCTGAGAGTGAGGATGGAGTTTTACTGTCCTGTATCCCACACACATCCTGCCTGGAAACACTGGACACCTCCAGGCTGGGCATCAGGGAGATGGTACTGCAGAAAATGAGAGGTTTTAAGAAAATCAGACAACTCCTGGTTGACTCCAGGCTGTTTAAAAAAGATAAAGCAGCAAAACCTCCAGTGTCCACACCAGGATTAACAAGATTTTATTAAAAAAAAAAAAAAAAAAAAATCAAAGCAGCACAATTTTCCTGCTTTTCCTAAAACAGCCAAGCCCTAAAATCGCTCATTCAGAGAAAGGAGATGCAGCACTCTCCTTTTTGTTGGAAAGCTCCAGTGCACAACACACAACTCCAGGGCTCCTGACATTACAATGCAAAGCAAGGAAAAACCACGAGCCAAGAGGAGCCAGGTCCCAATTTCCCATTCCAAGACATCGCAGCTCACTGGCAGCACAGTGCCTTTTGGTGCCAATTTAGTTTAAAACCATATTTCCAACAACGTTTTTCATGCCTCACTCGCTACTAAAGTCGGAATCAAAGTCAACAAAAAATAGCTATTGTATGGCAACAGGCCCAAAAGCTTTTTTTTAAATTAACATAAGATTCTTAAACTGCTTTCACTGAACTTATAACAGAGGCCTTGAGATGCCGGGGCACCTACGGGGAGGTTATCCAAGATGTCAATGTTTAATGTGATCCAAAGGGTTCTCCCATTACAGGAGACACTTCGTTGCAGCCAAAGCCTGAGAAATGCCCATCTATTAAAGGCAGGGAAGTCCTTTCTCTCAAGCAGCTCCCTTTAAATCCCAAGACCCTGGGAAAACCGGCGCATTGCTAAGAGCTGCTACATGCTCTGAGGGGAAGCAGTGCAAACAAATCCATGGGAGAGCTGGAAAAACTGAAAACCAGGACCCATGGCCTGGCTTCTCACAAGTCATTGCCACAGCAAACCCCGGATTTCTCATCCCACACAGCACAGATCAGCCATCCTGATCTCTGACCCAGCTCTGTGCTCCCCAGCTGGAAAGATCATCTGGAAAAAACACCAGAAGTCCCCAAAAACACAGAGCATCCCTGTGTTCCCTGGCTGTGGGCGAAGTACCCGTCAAGGTTACACACAGGAGCCACCCCTGTGCAACCCCGGTGTGACCGCACACTCCTCTCACTCACTGCAGGCAGCTTTCCACCCAAACAACTTTCACAGAAAATTACCGGGCCTTTCCTGACGAGCAAAGCGACAAAATCCTCTCGATAGCATCACTCACAATTCCTCAAGAGTCCCTGAGAGGGATTAAAGGCACCACCCTGCTCCTCACCCCAAAGCGCCCCAGCACTGCCAGGCCTGCTCTTCCCACATCCTCCTGGCAGGTTCCTGGCAGGTGAGCTGCCCTCTGCCCTGCTCTGCATTGCCACAGCTCCTCAGAGTGGCGAGGGAAGCACCCGCTCTGCTCATTGCTGTGCAAGACAAAGAGAGACACAAAGCTCTAAATTCTCCTAATCCAGGGAATTTAGGAGTACACAGTACAGGAGGATGTAATTCAGGCCCGGAGTGTTATTATTATTAATCAACCTTTTGTGGGCAGCACAGATGACACGTGGAAGCTTTTTTCATTAGATACCTCTGCTCTTTTCTCTTCCCAGCAGAAAAGGAGGAATTGTCAGTTTATGTCCAACACTCCTGGGCACAAAAAGGACTGGGGGGGAAAGTCATTTGGTTTTGGAGGTGAGGGAGTTGCTGGTTAACCTTCTACATCCACTATTTGTCCTTCCTCAAGCCCAACTAATTCTAAAAACAACTATTCATTAATAATTCCAGTTTATGGGACTACTTACTCAGGTATTCCTAATTCACTGTGTCAGCGGCTCATGGAATTAAGCAAAATTCATTTGCCAAGACAAAAAAAGCTTCTTTTACAAATTTCTACCAGAACACTGACAGAAGTGAACTGCAGGAAAACACCTGAGAAGTTCAACCTGAGTCTGTATTTCAGTACATGTTTTATCTAAATTGATATTTTCCAGGACTTACAAAGCAAGCACTTTGTGCATCCATGGAACACATGGCCACATTCCCTGAGGATGCTCCAGCACTCACTGTTTGACGGCCCCAGCAGAGCAGATCTGCTCTCTGGGACAGCAGAACCTGAAAGAAAAGCCACTCCAACCACTCAAGGTGCTGCAGCAGAGGGTGCCTCTGGTAATCAAGGGACAAACAACTGAGCAGGCTTCAGATCAGTGCAGGAGAAGTGCTGGGCAAGAAGGGAAGCTCTGGAGGCTGCAGGTCACCCTACGTGGTACCAAATATCTCCTAGCTCGGCCTAAAGTTGGAGCAAAGCTCACAGAATGAAAAGGGAAGTTTAGTCCTGCACAGGCCCTGGGGATGCAAGTCTGAGCACAGAAAGGAACCTGCTTTGAATCGAGGCTGTCAGATAAAGACACCAGCACCTCTTTTCCCCGTATCTAAAATGTCTGATGCTGTGCTGCCTTCTCCTCTGCACATTTCCTGGCCATTCCTATTCCAGCAAAGAGGGAATTCTGCACATCCAACAATAAAGGTAATCCTCAGGCTTGCTTTTGCTAGTTCCACTCCTCAGAAGAGTTGTGACACTGCTGAGCCTGACCACAACCAGCACCTGAAGTCTCTAGGAAGTGCCTGTATTTATGGGGGGGAAGGAGACAGATCAGTTCTTATTCAAAATAAGTCAAAATGTGCCCTAAGACACAGAGCTAGACACTCCCGCCCTGTATCACAGTTCTGTTGAATGTAAATTGATAATTCTTGGTAACCGACCAATTGCAGCATTTTGGCCACAAGTTTGGACCTGATTGTTTGGTTGTTCGAGGATTTTTTCTCCTTCTTTAGGCTGTAACACACCCCAGAACCCCCCACACGCTCGCATCTAATAAAGAACCCAAACAGCCCCAGTTCTGAAAAGGGCCAAAACCAGGCAGGAACAAACGCATCCTCAGATCCATCAAAGAAATCATTTATACCAAGGGGAAAGTCACATAACCAAAATAAACAGCAAGCCCATTGTGCGGAGCAGCCCTGCCACCGTTCCGACAACACAGACTCTATTCCAGGCTGAACCCAACATCACAAGGAAAATAAAGCCAAGGTACAAACAACGCGCCCCGGCCTCCCGCTCCGTGCGGGGCACGGGGCAGAGCGGTGCGGGGCTCAAGGTCACGCCGGGGGATGCGGAGAGGGGCGCGGGGCTGCCCCGTCCCGGGGCTGGCGGAGGAGGCGAGTGTGGAAGTTTATGAGCTCATCAGGATGGTTGTACCATTACATCAGAGGCAATTATAAATGGCCAAGAGCAGGGGATGGGGAGCCAATCAGATCACAGATGGGATGTCAACCTAAGACCAACTGTCTCCTGGCTTTGACAGAAGGATTTTACCTCCATAATTCAAATCCCAAACCCAAGCGATCCGCACTCGCTGCTCCCATCGCCCAGCTCCCCGGCAGCGCTCCCGCCCCGGCCCGCGGCCCCTCCGCCCGCCCCGCGGCCCCCGCGGCCCCGCCGGCCCCTCGCGGCCCTGCCCGCCCCGCCGGACCCCGCCGCGGGCCGCGGGACCCCCCCGGGCCGGCGCCGGGGGTCGCGGGGCCGCGGGAAGGCGGCGGCACTGCCGGGGCCACGCGATGTCCCGGGCGCGCCCTTCGCCGCCCCGGCCCCCCGCGCCCGGCCCCGCCGGGCCCTCGCCGCCCGCCCCGACCCGCGGGCCCCCGGCAGAGCCCCCCCGGGGCGGCGGGGAGCCCGGCGGCGGCGGCCCGGGAGCCCCGCACAAAGGCCGGGGAGGAGGAGGAAGGGAAGGCGGCGAGGCAGCCATTTTAGAGCGAGCGAGCAGCACAGACAATGGCAGCGCCCGGCAGCGCCGGCCCGGCGGGGGGAACCCGCGGGAGAGCCGCCGCCGCCACCCCGAGCCCCCCGAGCCCCGCGCCCCCCGCCCGGCCCCGTGCCCGGAGCCCCCCCCCCCCCCCGTCCCGTCCCGCGCGGCCCGGCCGGTACCTGCTGGCTCCTGCCGAGGCTCTGTCCCCCGCCGCCGCTGCTCCCGGGGCTCATGGGCGCGTGGTGGCTCCTCGGCGGGGCCCCGCCGGCCGCTGCCCAGCCCTGGCCGCTGCCCCCGCCGTACTGCGAGACCATGTCGGCGGCGCCCTTGGCGGCGGCCGCCCCGTCCTGCGGCCCGGTGCTATAGTCGCCCCCGGGGTACCCCTGGTAGGCGCGGGCGGAGCTGGGGGAGGTGAGGAGCTGGTTGAGGGTGGGGGTGGCCGTGGGCTGCGGGGTGGTGCCCCCTCCTCCCGCGCCGCCGGCGGCCGAGGGACCCATGACCCCGAAGCGCTGCTGCTGCTGCTGGAAGGCGGCGGCGGCGGCCGCGGGGGACTTGGCGGCCGGCGGCGCGGAGCCCCGGGGGGAGCTCAGGGCGTAGGCCTGGGGGGGAGGCGGGTAGGAGCCGGCGCTGCGCCCGGCCGCGTAGTAGGAGTTGTACTGGTGGTTGGGGAAGCCGTGCTCGGCCCCGGCGCCGTGCGAGTTCTGCGGAGGGGGCGGCCCCGCGGGGGCTCCCGCCGGCCCCGGGTAGTTCTGCTCCAGGCCCCCGCTCTGCAGCGCTGCCATGCCAGGGCTTTGTTGTCCGCCATGTTGGTGGAAGGCAGCGGCGGCGCCCCGGCCGTAGGGCTGCCCGAAGCCGTAGGCTGGCGGGGGCAAGGCGGCCGGGTGGGAAGGGGGCGGCTGCTGCTGCGGCGGCGGCTGCGGCGCCCCCACCCCGTCGCTGCCGCCGCCGCCGCCGCCACCGGGCGGCTCCGGGAGGTTATTGTTCAGGGTGGCGGCGGCGGCGGGCCTGGGGCCCGGGTTCCCGTTCGAGCTCTTCAGGTCGGACTCGGCCCCTGCGCCCCCTCCGTTGCTCTCGGCCCCGTCCTGCAGCTCCTTCCCCGACGGGCCCTCGCTCTCCGCCTGCTTCTCGCCGCGCTCCGCCGCCGCCGCCTCACCCCCCGCCTCCTCCGGGGGACAATCCCGCTGCTGCGCCTCCGCTTTCTTCAGCTCGGATGGAGCCGGGGCGCCCAGGCTGCTGGCGGCGGCGGGGGCGACCTGAGCGGCCATGATCCCCCCCCTCCCCGCCCGGCCACCCCCCCGGACCGGTCCCCCCGAGCTGCTCCCTGCCTGGCCGGCCGGCGTGAGGCCTCGCTGCTCTGCTCTCCCCGCTCAGGCGGCGGCGGGCGGCTCTTCAGGGCAGCGGGGGCTCATTCCCCCCCGGCCTGCTCGGCGAGGCGGGGAGGGCTCCGCTGGGCTGGGCTTCCCGGGGCCTGGCCCCGCTGTACCTCCTCGGTTGCAGCCGGCGGAGAAAGGGGAGGAGGAGGGAGTGGGGGGGAAGGAGGAGGAAAGGGGGGGTGGGGGGGGACCCGGGACGGGGCTCCCGGTGCGGGAGAGGCGGGAGGGAGGGAGGGGGGACACGGCGGGCGGGCGGGCGCCGTCCCCGGAGCGGGGCCGAGCGGCGGCGGGGCCGGGCTGGGCGAGCTCCGACTCTGCTCGGCCGAGCGGGCTCAGTCCGACACGAGGCTCAGCGCTGCCATTTTACCCAGCGCCGCGGCCGCCTGCCAAACCCGGAGCGGAGCGCAGCCCGGCCCGGAGCGGAGCCTCCCCCCCGTCACAAAGGAGGAGCGGGCCGGCCCCGGCCGCCGCCGGCGCGGAGCTGCCGCCCGCAAAACCCGCGGCGGATCGGCGGAGCCGGGGGCCGGGGGGCAGCGCTCCCCCGCCGGGCCGGAGCCGCCCGCGGCGATCCCCGGGGGCAGCGGGCGATGTCCCGCGGCCCGAGCGCTCCGGGGGCGTGCTGGCCGCTGGGCGGCCGCCGGCCCCGGGGTTTCTGCCCGTGGGTTACCGAAGCGCCTCTTCTTTGTCCCTAGAAATTCCATTTAGAATTAAGCCCTCTGCGAACTGTTAGCGGTTGTCATTTCCTCTCCGCTTGGCCGTGTCCCTCTGGAAAAGGCGTTGGCGGCGCGCCAGGGCTGTGACTGCACGCGCGGACAATCCAAGAAAGTCCGGCTCCCCGCTCCTGCCAAGCCGAGGGCGGTGGGCACGGAACCAGGAATTCCCAGATCCAAAACCACCTGAGCGCATCTAGACACAACACGTTGGGCAGCGGGACAGGATGCGCTGGCAGCCAGAGCCCAGCCGGGCTGGAGCTCCCCGGCTGTCAAGAGGTGAACTGGGAACTGGGCCATGCTCTTCTGCAACCCTTTCAGGCCCAGATTCCCACCTCCTCCTCCATCCCGAGCCCTTGGCACAGCGGGAAGAGGGAGGAAAACAATGTACCTGGAACTCCGTCCTGGACATAACCTGGCCTGTGCCAGCGGGGTCTGAACCTGCCTGCTTAGCTTCAGGTGGTGCAGGGCATGGGAGGGACACAAAGATGAGTTATTTGGGTTATAAACACTGAATTCTTAGAAATCAGGACATGGATGTCCAATAAAAATGGCAGGCATTGTGTGGGTTAGGCCTGGGTCCCATGTACCAGTGTTCCTCTGGAATATGGAAATACTTAGAAAAGTGAAGTTGAAGTAAATACAACTTTAAGATGAGAGAAAACATCAGAAAACAATAGGCGGGGAGCCAAAAGAGACTCTGAGGTCTGAGGCTGCCATTTTAGAACCTCGCCACAGAACAGATAGTGTGGCAGAAGTGACCCCTGTGCAGGGACAACAAACAGGGCTTGGCCCCAGCCCAGCACCCGGCGGGACACACACAGGGAATCCCTCGGGGAGGGAGCAAGCGCCAGTCCAGCGCAGGAGGAGAAGCCTTGGGCAGCAGGACTGGGTCCCTGCCAGCACCGTGTGCCTGCCGGGGATCAGGTGGATGTGTCAGTGTCTGCTGACAGCAACTCAGCCCTCACACCCGTTATAAAACTTATAATATGAAATATTTATCATCTAGAGTGCAGGTGGAGGAACAAAGGGGTTATTCCGAAGCTGGAAAGTGGGAGGGGAGGTGGGATATGGTGATAAATAGCAAAACTCTAAGTGTTTTCCAGAGCAAGGAACTGCCCCTCAGGTTCCAAACAAAGCACCTTTGCCATTTCTCAGCCTGCACAGTTGACTGTGCAATACGGAGCAGATTCCATCCAGCAAATTGGCTGGTCAGCCTTTCTCCTCAGCTGTCAATAAACTATTAGGAAAAAAATAGGTAATAAATGATGGTATTGGTGTTGTGATAGTACTCAAGGCCTTCACAAGGGTTGGAGCCCCAGTACAATGCTGAAATCTCACATGGGAGGCCCTGTGGCTTTAGTGAGATGTGTGTGGACCCAGAGAAGGAAAAACACCAGGATATTCTTCTTCAGAAGAGTTTGGAAACTATGGAATGTACTAGAACGAAAATTGATCTACATCCTCTTATCAGAGGAGTTATTTGATGAAATCCTGGGTACTGGAAAGACAAAGAGGAGGAAAACTCTTCCAAGTATCAGACTGGACTCTCAGAAGTGAAGCCCAGCGTTCTGTTAATGTCCATGGTGCCCACAGCACCAAAACACCATTCCTTGGGTGTTTCATTGGCTGTAAACTTGAAAAAGCATGAACTGGAGAGAATTCTGCCATTTTACCCCAGAACCATCTCAAGCCCCCAGCCCCAGAGATAGGTCTGCTATGGGAGCAAAGCCCCACCATCTCACTGAGCATCACCAAAAGTTTAACCACTTCACTGCAGGAGCCTGGGAAGCAGCTCGGGTGCATCCAGGCAAAGATCCCGAGCTCACACCTCTCTACCTGAGTCTGCCTTTTGGAACCCCCTCCAAGGAGCACTATGTCAGACTATGAAACCCGGTGTTGATAGTAATGTGAAAAGCAGCCTGGATTCCCCAACCACCCACACAATGAGGAGACACTCACTTTACCAAATGTTTGTGAAAGCTGCAGCAGATTTTGGAATACGCCTCATCAATGAGGCCCTGGCACTTTACTCAATACTGAGGCATTCAGTGAATTCCCAGCCATGAGCGCTGGGAAGCAGACGACAGCACAGTTCTTAACAACATTGCCACCTAAGAGCTGAAAATCCTCCCGCCGTCCCGGGATGTCGCGGCCATCCAGGGCACCGGCAGCGACTTTTCCCTGCGGCACACGCTCCCTGTGGGCAGCCGGGGCCGTCCCTGCCCGGCAGAGCTCCGTGCCCGTGTGCCCGGAGCCGAGCACGCCTCGCTCAGCCCGGCCCGGCTCCCGGCTCGCAGATAGGCTGGGAAGCAGCGCTCACATGGCCCTGCAGGCCACCGCCACCGCGCTGCCTCCTCCTGACTGGAAGTCTCCTTCATGAAGGTGGCCGTGCCATTTAACCCAGCACTAAGGCAGTTTAGGAAACCTGGTCTAGATTAGAGTACTAGAAACAGGAGTAGTGTCTCCCCCCTCCACGAAAAAAAAAAAACCCGGGCTCTGCCAACTGTGTGATGGCAAATATGGACTGAATCGTTGACATGGAAACCGGACTAAAGTCAGCGCTGCCTCGGCTCAGCTCGCACACACAAGTTATCATTATCCAGCCTTTCCCTGGCTACAAACACGGACTGGATCCGGCTGCCGGAGCCGGCTGCGGCTCCCGATAAAGTCTGAAGGAGCGAGCAGGGCAGAGCGAGGGGAGCTGGGCAGGGATGGAGGGAGCTGTGTGGGCATGGCGAGGGATGCTCTAAACCCGCACCGGGCGAGCGGGGATGTGCGCGCCGAACCCGAGAACAAGAGACCCATCTATTATAATCCATGGGGTGCCCTGCAAAAGATGGAACGGAGCTGGGAGGGTTATTGGCTGTACCTCAGCTTCCCTTATAGGCTTTTTGCTAAAGAAAATCACATTTCCTTTCAATGTGTTTGTATTTGCCCAGCCTATCCCTTGCAGCGTTTGTTGTATCTGGGTTAAGCACTCTCCTTGTGGCTCCATCACCACTAAGATTGATATTATTTGAATTATTTGTTTGCTGGGCATCGTGCAAGACAACGCTCACTTATCCACTTCAACATAATGCTAAAATATTGTACAATCTCGCTTTCTGGGGAGACACAATGGCTGTGCACTGTGAGTGCCAGGCGAAGGTAACTCTGTCCCTTTGCTGAATGCAGCAGCTCAAAGGCAGGCGTGGATTTTCCAGGGCTTTTGCTGCTTCCCACGCCAGGTTCCCCCGAGCAGGGAGCGAGCCCCGGCGAGAGCCCGCTGGTGACATCTGACAGCGATCTGCGAAACTTTGGATGCATTTTAAGGCAGGAAAGTGGACTCGGCCTGACTCGAGGAAATGCATTATTTTAGCAGCGCTGGCGAGGAGGAGGAGGAAAAAGCGAAGCGGAGTTTGCGGAGGGGAAGGGACGCGGGAGCGCAGCCCCCGCGCATCCTGCGCACCCCGCGGGCCGGGGGCGGCCGGGGCTGGGGCCACGCGTGTCCCGCGCCCCCGGCCCGCACCGAGCCAAGGCAGCGGAGAAAAGCGGGACAGAGCAAGGCTGGGGGCACGTGTGTGCGGATTGGGGCTGAGCGGGGACAGCAGCGCTCACCCCGCAGCGAAAGTGAGGGTGGGGATGGGAATTAGTGATCCAGGGAAAACTGGGGGGCATCGGGAAGGGCAGGAAAACATCAATGAAGCGCAGGGAAAGGCGAACCCCGTTTATTCTGTGTACCCGGGGGTGCACCCCGGCTGCCCTCGGACAGCAGCGCTCCGGTGCGCTCGGGGAAGGAAGAGTAAATCTACTGGAAAAAAAAAAAAAAAAAAAAAAAAAAAAAAAAGGGCAAAAAAGAAAATCAAAACGCGGACCGGAGTTTGCAAAAACCCCTGCACTGGATCCGGAGCCAACCTTCTGTTTTCCCTGAATCCCACCAGATTTGGGAGCTCTCGGGTGGGTTGGCAGAGAGGCCGCTTTCTGCTGCGAACCCCACTGTGAAGAGTTAAAAAAAGGGGGGGAAAAGGGGCTTTTAAATCTGCAAAAAGAGAAATATCTGAACTCTGGGCCTGGATTTTCCCACTGAAGGAAAACTTATTGTGTTCCAAATCCTTGGGACCTGGCGATGCCGTGCGGGAGGGGTCTGCAGCAGGTTCTCCTGTCTGGAAAAAGCCGTCCCTCGGCCTTTCCCCACCTCGGTGCCTCTTTTCAGTGGAGTGTAAAAAACACAGTCCCTCCCGTGAAAATCTACCCTCCTAAAGTGTATTTTTAGAGAAGTTTGAGTTCAGGCGTCACGGCTGGGGAGGGGGCTGCTGCGGGAGAGGCAGGCGCTGAGAAAGAAGGGTTTTTTTCCCCCTTTTCATCAAGCTCTCGCACTGCCATTTTCCCGAGGAAGGGAGGGAGCGAGGGAGGGAGAGCGGAGCGACAGACAGCGCTGGCGAGGAAGTTTCTCACGGCAACTGCGGGCTGGATCGGGAACGGAGCCTTTTGTTCCCGGCAAGTTCAGCAGGAGAGAGAGTTGGAGCCTGCTGGAGAGAAAAACCAGCGGAGAAATAAAATGGAGGGAAGTAGGAAGAGAGGAGAGAGAGCTGGTGCTGGGCTGAGATCAACTGCAGAGCACCGCGCTCGGGTGTGCGCGGCGTTTATTTAGAAAGTTGGTGTGGTAGCCTGAGGCAGAAATCCCTCGTTAAGTGCATGGGAATGAGTGAGAGACCCAAGGACACGCAGTGCTGGGCAGGAAGTGGAATTTTCCAAGAGGTTCACATCCTTCGGTGCTCTTTTTGCCAAGATTCGCTCTCCTCGCTCGATGAAGGCTGCCTCCTAGAGACACCAGGGAAAAGGCCTTAAAAATGTGGCGTGCTCTAGGCCTGTTTAAAGTGAATAATTAAAGGTTGGGCATACCCTCCCCGAGAGATTGCAGCGCGGTCTGAAGCCCAGATGCACTTTGGGGTACTGCCCTGCCTCCCCTCCGTGTCCCTTTCTGCCCAGGGAGTGTTGAAACACGGCGCATTGTGACCATGATCTCGGAATGGGGTGAAAAGTCACCTAAAACCCAGCCCCCCCTCGATTTAATGCTTAGACACACATCCAGTGTATCCCATATTCACATCCACAATTGGTTTTGTCCCCCTGCACACTAATCCTTCACCCCAAACCACGCGTGCTCTTTGCGTGTATGCAGACCCAGAATGTGAAATAAACTTGTCTGAATTAACCCCCAAATGGCTGACAAACATCCATCCCTCCAGCAGGCACCCAGGAAGGGGGAGCAGAACTCATCCCCTCATTATTTGTACACTCGGTCCAGGTGGAATTAAAAAGCAAGAGCCTGATCACGAGGCGAGCGAATTTTTCAGCACAAGTTTGGGGTTTAGTGAGGTGTCCCGAAAATACGGTTTGATTAAAAACGTTCATCACCTTGTGCCTTCCCGCAGGGCAGGGGAGAAGCTGCGGTGCCCTGTGAGAGCGCGGCGTGGCTGTGACAGCAGCAGCTCAGCGAGACACCACGTGGGAAAGCCGAGCTCGGGATTTAAACGTGCTTTTCCACTCCGGCCATGAGGGAGGGAGAGCCTGAGTTGGGGGAAAATAAATAAATAATGAATGAAAAAAAGGCTTCGCGTGGAGCTCAGAAGCGACCTCTGTGGCGGCCGCGGACTGAAGTTCAAGAGCCCCGGGCTGGGAGCGCGGAGCAGATGCAGAGCGGGGAGATCCAACAGCGGCAGGAATGGAAAAGGGGGCTCGGGGCTGCGCCCCCGGGAAGCGCAGCGGGGCCGGGTGGGAGCGGTGCCACCCCCGCATCAAAGCCGGCTCGGTGCGGGAGCGCCCTGAGCCCCGCGGGGGACGCGGTGCCCGAGCCGTGCCCGGTCCCGGTGCCCCCGGCCCCGCCGCAGACCGCGGGCACCGCTGCCCTGGCCCGGGGCCGGCCCCGAGCATCCCCCGGCAGCGGCCCGGGCGCCACCGAGCTGCCCTGCCCGGGCGGGGGGCACCGCGGGGCACCGGCCGTCCCGTCCTGCCCGCTCCCCGTCCTGCCCGGTCCCTGTCCTGTCCCCGTCCTGCCCGCTCCCCGTCCTGCCCGCTCCCCGTCCTGTCCGCTCCCTGTCCTGCCCGGTCCCTGTCCTGTCCCCGTCCTGCCCGCTCCCCGTCCTGCCCGCTCCCGCCGTGTCCCACCGGGACCTCTGCGGGCCTGGGAAAGTTTAACAGGGAAACGTCAGGAAGCATCAGGCAGGAATTTCAGTGCATCCCGTGGTTTATGGTGGCGTTAACTTTTACATATTGGGAGTAATTAGCAGCGAGGCTGTTAAAAGCAGATTTAAATAACCACCTCCCTCCCCCCTTTCTCTCCTTTCCCAAAATGGTCCAAATCCGGTTTACCTCCGACTCGACCCCCACCCGGGCAGAGGTGAGAGCACAAACCCCACGGTTTGTCCATGTAGGCAGGAAAACACATTAAAACCCGCATATTAATTAACAAGTCAATTAAAATAAATATCATTTTGCCATTGTTATTTTGGGTTCTGCCCCTCCCCGCCCCCCAACTTTGTTTTAGTAAAGTGGGGAAACATATACAGAAACCTTCCATGCAGTAGATGCTTTTTTTTTCAAACGGAGCCCAGATGCTGGTCAGGATTAAGGTTACACCAAACACATTCTACATTGCCATTTTCCAAACAGAATAAAGCAGATGGAAAAGATGGAAGAGGATAAAGCAGGAACGGAGCAGCAGTGAAAACTGCAAGCCCTGCACTAACGCTGAGAGGAGTGAGCTGGGATGCCAGGAGAGGCAGAAAGAAAGAAAGCAGGCGTAGCGCCGCTGCATATCACATTCCTCACAGTTAAAATGAGTATCTTTAATTAAACAGCTGTCAGAATTTGGGCTTTAAACCTTACATTTAAAAGGGGAGAAGGAAATTGAGCTGCAGCTGATCACTGCGTCTCCTCAGGGCTCAGTCCTAGGAGATGTGAAAGCCACTGGCCGGGGGCCATCAGAGTACTTAAGTCTCTGCGTAATTTTAAACATCGGCAGCCCCGGTGATTTTAAGGATCTACTCCCTTAAAGTTAGCCATGCACTCAGCACTTTGCAGGATCCGCCCAGCACACTCAGAGCAGCTCGGAGCTCCAGGACATGAGTATCTGCACATCTCAGAAACAAAGAAAATCCTCTTTTCAATACGCTAAACATTTCTGCTTTATTTCTAAGAGACACCAGTTCGTCCATACTGGGAAATTGGATCAGACTGGAATAAAATCTCAAGGGGAAGTTAGTAGAATCTGTGCTTATTTGCAAAATATCACCATTTGGCAAATTCAGATCTTAGGTGAATTTCTACAATAGTGGTTTACTCAGCACCGTGACTCAGTTACATGATGTGCTTTGAAAATCTCTTGCAGAAACTGACTTTAAGAGATTTTGTTGGTATTATATCGGCATACACACGACACAGAGAAGGAACACACAAACTATTAAATATTCATGCTATGGGGAGAACACTTAGTAACGTCCCTTCATTCCAGCTGTACAAAGGCAGGCACAAATAACTGCTGAGAAAAAATGAATAACCCAAAACAATCGCAACATTCCGCATCAACACGGCATTGAGCAGCTTGCAAACACCGGCCAAGAAAGGGTCAAACAGTAATTGTCCTTATCTACCTTTCAGCAGCCTCACATAAATGTGTAATTCCAATCTGGATTCTGTAATCAGCCCCCCCGGGAGTGCTGGGACTTCCCACACACTCAGGGTCCCTGTGTGGGGATGGGTTTTCTGCTCCCTCCACCCCTCGGGCTCTCATGGCCTCAAGTCACCTTCTGAACGTCACAAGTAGGGACCTTGGTGACACTTACTCACAAACAGAAATTCAAACACATTCTGACCAGCCTCGCTGGAACTTTCAGAGTTCAGCTCTGGGACTGTGAAATGAGGTCATTTTTATCTATCAGTTATCTCTGCCTTGAGAGAGGCCCGTGATCACACCTCAGCAACAGCACTGCTGGTAGAGCCTGGGATATCACACTCATTTTTCACTGAAACAAAGGCATTGGCCTGAGCTTCCTCTGTAAAACTGAGCTCCAGACATACTGAAGAATCGTAAAAAGGACATAATTTTCAAATATGTATGAAATTATTGAGTATATCTGGCAAAATACAAAAACCCAGTCCAAATCCAAACATGTAAGAGTTGTTGCTTGTATCTCAACCTTTAGAATTAGATCTTGAGTGAAACGTGATCAGAAGGAGTCAGAGTCATTACAGCTGTCAGAAGAAGGTGCAATTAACGGTATTATGAAACAAAGTATTTAAAATGATTACTTTTGCCAGCTTCAGGGAACACAGTTACTGACCTGGGGCTTTCCTGCGCCCGGGTTCCCGCAGTCACCGGGGGCACTGCCCAGCCCGGCCCTCTGCAATCACTGCCTGAACATTGCCTCACCTACCTGCTCTGTTTCTAGGGACTCTTTTGTGCAGCACTGCCTCATACGTGTGCGCAGAGTGCCCAGCACGCTTCGTGTTCTGTTCAAACACAGGCTGAGAGCAGTAAATAATGCTGAGGCAGCAGCAGGAGCAGAACTTCTGCAGGGCAGTGATGAGCCACGGGCTGCAACGAGCCCCCGGCACTTATCAGCATCCCACAGGATAACGGAGCCCTGCATTCAGCTATCATTGCTCAAGAAACTGCTCATTATCATTATGCTTTAAAGAACTTTGCAAATATTCCAAAATTCTTTTTTTTTTTTTTTACCTATTTCATAGCCACAGCGCAGCAACTTTCTTTAAAAATAAAAAAAAAATACCAAACCAAACCACCCACCAATAAACAAAACCCAACCCAAACACGAAACACTACAGCTGAGTTGTGATGCAAATGAGTGAATTCATTTCCACCACTTCTAGAGTTACAAAAATAATCTAAATTTGACATGTTATTATGGGGAGAAAGGAAAAAACCCAAAATCAAGCCAAAGATGGTGAAAGTAATGTCCAAACAATGAGAGGCTAATTAACCTGACCTCAGTGAGATGCAAAACTTAAATTATTCTTCCTCAGGAGGGGGAAAAGATGTAGAGGAAAGTAAAGAGATAAAAGACAACAAAGGTTGCAATAATGCCAAAGCTGATGTCTGTCTTTGATAGGGCAGCGAATTTTTCTGGGTAAAGGAAAACAGAGTAGATCTCACTCATCCCCAAACCAGTAAAGTGTTTGGTCTGGTGCATCATGTAAAAATACCAGTTAAATTGATAAATATGAAGGTCAGTGCAAGAGAAGTTTTGTGGGTAAAATTGACTAAAAATCCAGAGCTGGGTTGTGCTGAAATGGGAAGTTTTGGGCTAGAGATGCTGTTGATGGGCTTTAAGTGATACGAGCACAAGGAACTGAAAAAGAGTATTAATGCAGGTGGTGACTGACAAGATCCAAGGGCACCGGTCAGGAGACTGGAATAGCCTAAATGAAGACCTGGATGAGGTTCTGGAACAGCACAGGAATCCTGAGGAATGGGCTGGTGGAATGCAGTAACAAGATTAATGCAAATCACAAGGCTGTTCACAGGGGGACTGACAGCCAGAACTCCTCTAACCTGGGAATCCAGCACAGCTCGGGGAGGATGGAGACTCAGCAGTGTTATTTAGTCACAGAAACCACGATGACAAATGGGATCTAAAGACCAGGTAAGGCACATCCAGATGTTATGGCAACAGCTCTCTTACAGAATTTTGGGTACAGTTTCTACTCAAGAATGACACATGATAACTGGAATAATCACAGAAAAAGCTCCCTGAGCTGGTTACAAGAGCAAGGAATCTGTCAGGAGAGAAGAGTGAAGCTTCCTTTCAGCAAACTCCAACAAAGAGAGGGGGGATAGGGTGAGTTTGTATACACAGACTATGGCTTCAAGACAGTATTTGAACTCCAGGGTTATGTGGGCAACAAATACACATCTAAAGGCCTGAGTACAATTAAAATGATTGCTAGAATAGGATGTCTTATTATTAGAAAAACTAGATTTTAAAGAATCCTCCTTTCCTCTGGGGAACACAGACCCAGTGGAGAACTTTGACAGTTTTGTCATTATTTTCCCCACTTTTAATCAGTGAAATGAGAAGAAAATCTCTGCAATATTGTGAAGATTCATTAATGGTGGTTTAAAAGTATTCAGACACTGTAGTGATAAGTGTAACAAAAATCCATTACAATTAGTAATTCTGTATTTACTGCAGCACTTGAATTACATGCAATAAATAAAATATGGAAGCAAACATCAAATAACAAGGATAAAAGAAAACTCTGAATGAGACAAGAATTTGAGAAGGCAGGTTGTATGATTTGATTTATAATTAGAGTTTGCATCATGGTGCAAAGAACTGGATTAGGGTGGGCAAAAGTGTAAGAACACAGGCAGGAGAACTGAACACCCTGCTCAGCTCCCTGGTAAATTCACTGGGGCCACAGGAGCGTGAAGAAGCAGGAGCAGAGGGTGAGTCAATGTGGGCCTGGAGCACACACCAGCTCAGCACGTTCCCTGGGGCAGCCAGGGCTTGGAGGACGCAGCTCTGATCCCGGTGTGCCAGGCCTGCACACACTGTCACTGTCACTGTCACCTCGGGACGGGCTCCTCTGCTCTGCAGGGAACTCCTCAAGGAGAGACATTTCCAAGGGAGCAGCTTCCAAAATCCCAGAGCACTGCAGCTCCCAGAACACCAGGAGGGCTCACACCACAGGCCTGGTTTTCCTGAAGTCTTTCTGTTTCCATCATGAGGAGCCGCCAGGAGCATGCAGCACCCATTTCTTTCATCTCACACCTCTTCCCCTCTCCACACAAGACGTACCTGCTGTAGCAAAACAGCAACAAACAGGGCTGCCCTTCTGGGATCTCCTGTCCCAGTGCCTGCCCACTGGCGACGCTTTCCACGCCACTCTTCCGAGCTTCCTTGGGTCGGCCACCTCTTCCCCTTCCTATAAACACTAACACACACAAGCATGGAGCAGAAATACATCTTCTGTTGGGGGGATTTCCTCCTTTTTTTCTTTGCCTTTTTGTTTTTCTCAGTGTTCTCACCAGAGGATACCTCACAAGAACAAAAGATCATATATATACATTAAAGAAGATCCCATGAGGATATTCTTTACATAAACCCCAGAGACTTCAGTTAGAAATAATCAGAAATCTGCTCTTCCACAGGTGGCAATGGGCTTCTGCATGTTAAGGGATGTTTAAATGGATTTACCACTTTCTTCTTCATGAACCTTGCAGCCTTTCAGAAAAGAAGTTGCACGGGGAAAAAAAACAATGGATGTCAGGAGAAAAGGAGCAGTCATTTGTCAGGTTGACCCACAGAATCCCCAAATTCCTGAGAATTCCCTGTCAACACATTGTGAAAAATAACATACAGCTGAGTAGCAGAACACCTCTCTGTGGGATAACTGCCCAGAATATCTTGAGAGGTAAATTAATACAAGAAAGAACCAAGCACTGTGCACCCGATTAACAGTGAAAATACCTGAAATCAGCATAACAAAGTGGGGTGAGTGCACTTGTGCTCAGGATGGTTAAACAGCTGTAATTAGATCAAACAAACTAGATTGATGTATCATCCCTTTGTAGCTGTGGCCTCAGAAGGCAGGTCAGGAGCTAAGTTCAGTAAAACAGTTTTAGTGCTGCAGCTTTTATCTAACAAGGCACAGCCACACACTCACTCCAAAGTAAATACTGCTCAGGAGAACTGCTGAATTCCAAAGAAAGAGAGTTTCTAGAGAAGGTGCTGTTCCTCAACAACAACCTTAACTTTTGTCACTAATGAAACTCTCCTCATGAATTCAATAATAGACTCTTTGGATAAACACTGCTCAGGATTTTAGTTACAAATCCATTCAAGGCATTTGAAGGTCTTTATTGAGTTGCTTCCCATTCACTTAAAGCGTCTGCCCAAAATGGGTGAATTCTAATTTGCTTTGTTCTTTCAGAACCTTTTAATTAAATTTTAAGAAAATCATGTAAAACAACATTGAATGAAATATGGTCAGTACATTTCAGAGATGAGCAAAACATAAGGTAGCAGATGGTAGGAAGAGGATATATGTGAAGAAATGTAAATAGCAGGGAACCTCACCAAATCAAAGCCGTGAGGCAGAACTGAAAGCGCCGGCAAGACCCCTGGGAGGGCTGAGGAGAAGAAGCAAGCACTGAGCTCAGGTATCAGCCTTTCCTTGCTCAGAAATGACACAACACCAACAGGAAGCTCCAATCTGGCAGAGGCACCCCTCGTAACTGAGGGGAGATTGCTGTGAAGGGTCCTTAGAGTGAGTAGGGGAGGAAGGGAGGAAACAAGGACAGGTGCCAACAAATGTATTTATCAAACACTCTCGGAACAGGAAAGATACCAACTCTTCGGAACTGTAAGCAATGAAGACATTATAAAGGAGCTAACAGTAGAAAATAACCTTATATAACCAATTTGCCTTAAAAATTGAAGGCAAATGAGATGAATTGTTTAAGTTAGGCAGGAGACTAAGCAAAGAGAGGCTCATACTGTTAAAGAGAAGCTACTGAATGTTAGAGGATGTTTCAGGGCGAAGGGAGGCACCCTTGAGGAGCAGGGCCCAGCTGATAACTGCAAATTCAGCTGAAGGAACAGCTGGAAAATGGTGACCGTTCTAAACATTTGTATTTCAAATAGCTGGTAAGCACATTCCCACAGCAGAACTCCAAACCTCATGGAGCCTAACTCACAACTATTCCCATTTTGTATCTTCTTCTGCCCCAAGCTCTATTTGTCTGGGTGATTTATGAGGTGAGCTCTGGCTGCACAAGGCTTCTCTCCTTCTGAATGGAGGAACAATTCAGATAAGGAACAAATCTCTTCTGAGTGAATAGAGGAAACTGGACTTAACTGCATTGACTAAGGTATTTATTGTACATCTAGGCCAGAGGAAGCTTAGCACTTTTAATACATATAAAACTGCAGAGAGCTGCTAGGAAGAGAAGAAACTAAACAAAACAGATTCACAAGTTCCTTAATTATTTAAATTAAGCCACTAAAGTAACAGGAAAGAAAGAGCAACAGATATCTATCAATTCCAGTGGCTGATTCCAGCCACCCACAGGAGCTGAGGAGCAGTTGGCTCTGTGTCCCCTCAGGCACCCTCAGGCTGAGGAACAGCTAAATTGTAATCACATAACCTCCAACGGGCACTGCTTTCGTGGCTGTTGATTTCATAAATTGTCTTGAGGTTCCTTGTCATGGAAGACATTGGATGTAATTACAGACAAAAAAAATAACTCACGGGCCTGGTCCTGGGCAAGGTGCTTTGGCAGCTCAGCAGCTCAGCGGATCATCAGCTCTTTGTAGACAGGAGCCAATGCTAAGAGACAAACTGCAAGAAATAAATTATCTGTGGTACAACTCCAGCTTACCAGTTCAGAAAAGACCACACACAGAATTCCTGCGAGGCAATGAAACCACAGAATTAAAAATTTTAAGTGCAAACCCCAAAATTAAGTCATCCATTTGCAATTGTTGGTGGTGAATCCATCTACTCCAGATGGGAAGAGGTCACTCTCTTCTTTTTCCAGGGCAAGTCTATGAATAATTTGAGTGATTAAAGCTCAAATCAGGTGTGAAAATGAAAGACTGGGAATGCACATGGAAAAGAAACCACACTCACAAAGACAGACTCAGCTTTCATTCTGGAATCAGGAAAGGCCCCTTCCATTTCTGTCCTGCCACAAAATACAGGTGAGCTCGTACATTTTTTTCCTGAAGAGTTGTCACTTTTAAAGGCACATTGAAATCTTATTTTTACTTTTTAGGTCTCCCTTCCTCTATTGGAGATGACCTAAATTTTGAGCTGAAGCACTCACAGCATCCTCGCTTGGAATAGAAAACAACAGCAAAAAAACATCAGGCTGTGAAAAGAGGCAAAATAATAGGAGGGAAAATTACAGTGAAGTCCTCCCTGAATAAGAGGAGGTCACAAAGGCTGCAGAAATAGAAGCTGAAGTGGTGCTATCCTGAGCCAGGGGACACAAAGTGGCTGCATTTAGAGCCCAGGCAGAGGACAGGTGGGCAGGATGTGAATCGAGCAAACGGCCGCAGTTCTGGGAATACCCAACAGCTCTCAGCATCCCCTTCAAACACTGCTCCCGGGGAAGAAATGTCACACACACCAAACTCCGAGAGCCTGCTGTCACAAAAAAACCTACAAAAACCTGAGTGCTTTCTAGGAGTGCTCAAATGGAATCAGACAGCTACAGAAAGGGGTAGAGGCATATTTTATATATTACATAGAAAAATGTATGGGAACACATATAGAGCCCAATAATCAGCAGTGGAGACGACTGAACATTCATGCAGCTCATCGTTAACAAAACAAACCCCAAAATGCACTTGCAGATACATTGATTTTGCTTTATTTTATCATCTTAAATAGCCAGCAGAAACTGAGATTATAATCTGTGCCTTTTTAAAATTCCATTCAACAGATGTTCATAAACAGACTGGAGCCAAATTTCAGGTCCCCAAAAGGATATTCAGCCCGAGAACTTTTACAAATGGATGATAAAGTCCCGCTTTTCCCCTTGTAATCATTGCTTTTCTGAGACACTAAATCCTCTCTTAGCCTCATTACAAGTTCCCACCAGCATAAAATGTATTTTTCATTTCCATTTCCTATAGTATTGTTTTCCAAAAATGGCATTTCCCAGCACAAGACAACTCTCCTTCACTCCTTTTTTATGTCACCTCCTCAATACCAAAGGATTGTCTCAGTGACAAGGCTCTGTTCTTCTAAAAAGATGAAAAAAATCCAAGTGGTACTAATAAATATTTACTTAATGTAAAGAAAAGGGAATTCAACAGTTAAGGATGAAAATTACACGGGAAAAAAAAAGGTGTTTGGAAAGGCAATGCTCTAAGAAGTTCAGGGCTGTTTATGAGAACGACTGCTCAATGGCTCCTTCTGGGACACAGTGAGATGACTTCTTCAAAAGTATGGTCTAGAAATACCCCCAAATCACTGAAATTATAAGTCACCCGAGTATTTCAGCTGCAATACAAAATTAAGAAATATCAGGACACATAATGAAAATGGTGGAATGAAACCAGCATTGCACTGACTTGTCTATGTTAAAAGGGGAAGGGGGGGGGCTGAAGTGAAAGGTTTTATTTTTACTTAATTACTCTCAGTGCTCCCTGGAGACTCCTTCCAAAGCGTATTTTGTATTTGGACCTAAATGCAAGCAGGGTTCAGCCTTGATCTTATTCCTTATGACAATACGTTTCTTAAATTAGAAGTCCCACAACTGGAATGTTGACACCAGCGCTGGTTCCTCCAGCACCTCAGAGTCCCTCCTGTGCTATCAATCCATTAACCTGGGAAGCAGCGAGGGCAGGGGACCACAGACTGTTCCAAATCTAAAAATCCACCCACAAAACAATACTTATAGCATCTTTCATCCATTTCTACGTATGTGGAAATGGGAAGTCTCAAAATACATTTAAAAAAAAAATAGAAATCAACAAACCCACCTAACTTCAAGGTATTCTGAAATGATAACATATTAATTGAGTGAGCATCCACCTGTGATGCGATTTAAGAGTCTCCTACTGCAGCATTTCACACATATTCAATCCACCTTCTGGTTACAGCGTGCAAGTTTATGTATGCTATGTAGAAGGAACAGCAGAGCTGGTTAAAGATTTTCTCTTGCTTCACATACTCTGCAAGCTTCTCATTAACTCATACATGACTTTAATCAGTGCTGAAGCACACACTTCCTTCAGCATGCAGCAGGACTGAGCTGGGGAAAAAAAATCCTCCATAAAATATTATTGTAACAATGAATTAATAAAGAGAAGGGCAACGTTTTCCTAAAGTGGCTGCCGATTCTCATCTCTAAAGGGTTAAACCGACCTTCGCTGATCCAGAAGAGGTAATAAAATAGAACTTTAAGGACAAAAATGGAGCACTTCAAGAGATTATTATGAAGAGCCACATTCAAGAAGACAAAACCTTATTCTTAAAGCACAGATGCTTCTGAAACAAGAGATCGCACGTTTTTAACAGCACACTGCCAAGCGCTTATAATGAATAAGCAAAACGACGGGAATCAGGGTGGTTTTTTTTCCTTTTTCCTTGGAGCTCAGAGGGAAGGGGCATTCATGGATGTGGTAGCAGAGCCAGCTCCGCACTTCTGCAGGGCTGTGGAGCTGGTGCTGGTCGGTGTGTGGGGGGAGAAAACAGAGTAAAACCTGAGAAAAACCCATCAGAGCTCCTGTCCTCCCCTTCCAGCGTTAATGGGAGGGATACGAGTCCATGGGAGCTGCAGTGGGGGATGGTGCTGGCGGAGGGGGTGGGGAGAACCGAGCGAGGCCTTACAACCATCAGCAGCTCTTGTTCTTGTTCCTTTCAGCCTTAGCAGGAGGATGTGAAGCTCATGGAGCCGGCAGCGGGATGGGGGGGGGAAGCAGCGCAGGATCATAGTTTAGCTTTTGTCCTCTCTCCGCAGGGTTAATAGGAGGACACGAGTGTCACCGGGATAAGGGCAGGGCCGGGGGGGCACGGCGGGATCGCAGCTCCCCGCAGGGCTGCCGGCAGCGTGTGCTGGGATTTGTGGGGTCCTGTGCAAAGTCACAACACCCGCGGGCGAGGCGTGTGGGGGGAACACGGGGCAAACTTCCCTCAACGTGGCGGCTCCGCTTATCCAGCACGGCGAGCCCGGGGTGCCCCGCGGGGTGGGGCGAGCCCCGGCCTTATCTGTGGGGCGCAGGGAGCGCGGCTCCGCGGCGGCGGGCAGGGAGGCAGCGAGGGAGGGAGAGCCCAGGTGTGCTGACAGAGGGAAGGGGGGCACAGGCGGCCCCGTGGCCGCTCTGAGGGCGCTCCCTGCCCGCAGCGGGAGCGTGGGGCTGAGGCGCGATCCCGGCCCCAAAACAGGGGAAAGTTTCCCCAAACTTTGGCGCGGGGGTCCCGTCCCCCCTCAGCGAACCCCTCACGGGGCCCCCCCTCAGCGGCTGTTCCCGCCCCCGCCGCAGGGGGAGGGGGGCGCTGTTCCCGGCTCCGCGCCGCGTTTTCCCGCTCACCCCCCGCTCCCCGCGCCTCCTCACTCCTCCGCGCCTCCGGATCCCTCCGCCGCAGCCGGCGCTGGGGCTTTTTCACCTTCCCCACCCCCACCGCTTCATCCCGATTATCCCCCCCGAAGCTGCGGGGAGGATGCGGGGAGAGAAACGCTTCTCCCACCCTGTTCCTGTAACTGGGTCCCGGCTACGTGGACCGCGGGACGGAGCCTTTTGCTGAGTGAGGAAGAAGAGGCTGTTGGGACTACTTGGCGTTCCTGCCACGGCCTCGGCGGAAGGAGCGCGCTTGATCGAGCGGCTGTGCAGTACTGCGGCTCTCCTCAGCGCTTCCTGGAAACTCCCGCTTAGGAGCGAAGGGGGGCGGGAGCGAAAGAGTCCCAGGCCGGGAATGGGAGGGGGGGCAGGGCACAGCCCCCTCCCCGTGCCCGGACGCCCCCCGAACCCGCTGACACCCCTCAGACCGACACTTACCCCCTCTTCCTGTTCAGATGGAACAGGGAGAAGTAAGGGATAAACTCACTCGTAACCGCCGTGAGGGGTGGTGGGGGCTGAACTCTTTTTTCCCCTCACAGTCTGGAGGGTGAAAGACCACGTCCCCCTTTTCCACTCAAAACCTGGGGTCTGGAAGAGCAGACTCCCCCCTTTCCCCTCACAAGCTGGGGTCTGGAAGAGCAGGCTCCCCCTTTCCCCTCACAACATGGGGTCTGGAAGAGCAGACTCCCCCTTTCCCCTCACAAGCTGGGGTCTGGAAGAGCAGACTCCTCTTTTCCCCTCACAGCCTGGGGTCTGGAAGAGCAGACTCCCCCTTTCCCCTCACAACATGGGGTCTGGAAGAGCAGACTCCCCCTTTCCCCTCACAGCCTGGGGTCTGGAAGAGCAGACTCCTCTTTTCCCCTCACAGCCTGGGGTCTGGAAGAGCAGACTCCCTCTTTCCACTCACAACCTGGGGTCTGGAAGAGCAGACTCCCCCCTTTCCCCTCACAACCTGGGGTCTGGAAGAGCAGACTCCCCCTTTCCCCTCAGCCTGGGGTCTGGAAGAGCAGACTCCCCCTTTCCCCTCACAAGCCGGGGTCTGGAAGAGCAGACTCCCCCTTTTCCCCCTCACAACCTGGGGTCTGGAAGAGCAGACTCCCCCTTTCCCCTCACAGCCTGGGGTCTGGAAGAGCAGACTCCCCCTTTCCCCTCACAACATGGGGTCTGGAAGAGCAGACACCCCTTTTCCCCCTCACAACATGGGGTCTGGAAGAGCAGACTCCCCCTTTCCCCTCACAAGCCGGGGTCTGGAAGAGCAGACTCCCCCTTTCCCCTCAGAAGCTGGGGTCTGGAAGAGCAGACTCCCCCTTTCCCCTCAGCCTGGGGTCTGGAAGAGCAGACTCCCCCTTTCCCCTCACAACATGGGGTCTGGAAGAGCAGACTCCCCCCTTTCCCCTCACAACATGGGGTCTGGAAGAGCAGACTCCCCCTTTCTCCTCACAGCATGGGGTATGGAAGAGCAGACTCCCCCCTTTCCCCTCACAATCTGGAGGGTGAAAGGACAGACTCCCCCTTTCCCCTCAGCCTGGGGTCTGGAAGAGCAGACTCCCCCCTTTCCCCTCACAACATGGGATCTGGAAGAGCAGACTCCCCCCTTTCCCCTCACAACATGGGGTCTGGAAGAGCAGACTCCTCTTTTCCCCTCACAACATGGGTCTGGAAGAGCAGACTCCCTCTTTCCACTCACATCCCGGGGTGTGGAGGAAAGACCCCCATTTTTTTCCTCACAAGCTGGGAGCGCCTCTCTACCCCCAAAACTGAGCGCTGGGGAGCGGGAGAACGCAACGGCGTGGGGGAAAAGAGAGCCCGGCATGGCCAGGGGACACGGGGAAGAGATCCCCCCAAAAGAGCCCCTTTCTCCCCGAGTTCCTTGGGATGGGGGCGATCCCTGGATCCGGGGGCCTGGGAGCGGGCTGAGGTGACGCGGGGGAGGGGAGGCCGGGCTGGTAAATGCAAAACGCTGGTACAGAAGCGTTTTAGCACAATCGGGCTGGAAAGCTCCGACTGCAACGGGCTGAGAACAAAAAAAAAAAAAAAAAAAAAAAAAAAAAAAGAAAACGTGAAAAGGCTCCTTTGCTGCCCTCTGCCTGCCGAGGCTGCGGGGGAGCCCGGCCGCCTCCGAGGCTGGCGAAGGGCTGACATTGCCGGAGTGAAAAAACGGAGGAATCCGGGCCAATTCGCGCACCTGTGGTGCTTCCACAGAATCACTTAGGTTGGAAAAGACCTCTGAGATCACCGAGTCCAACTCTTCCTGGCTCTGGATGCACTGAGTTATCCTTTTTCCCACGTGTGGACGTACTCCTGTTCACCTCACTTCTAGACAACTTAAGTAGAGGTAAAACTCCTTCCCGTTAGACTAGGCTGAAGAATATCTCCAAGCCCAAGAGGGTTTTGAGGTCTGCACTTCAATACTTGAATTATTTAATGACACAACAGTTCAAATGCCTAACACATGTAAGCCACAGAAAAGAAAAAAAAAAAGAAAAAAGTGGAAAAAACAGGAGGGTAGAGCGAGTGTGCTGATAAATGCCTGTGATACACAAACACGGGCAGTAAATACTGTGTGGTTCATTAGATACGGGCTGGGGTGATCCTGCCCTGCAGTACCTCTGCCTTCTCCACATTGGTGCCTTGTACCAGCTCTTGTCCAGCTCTGCTGGTTTCCAGTTTGCCACCCCATAAATGTGGAGCTGTTGATCCTTTCTGGTGTTACAATGCAACTCTTTGATGCACAAAGCCCCTACCTCTACTGAATCCACAAGTTTCAGGGATGCTGGGACTACACAGGAAAGGCAGGCAACATGTAATGAAATTATGTAGAAGAGAAAGGTCCATTAGAACAAGGAGATACCCGTAAATCCTGTTAGCAGCCAAGTATTTCCATAGAAATTTCCTGATTTTAGATGCCCAGTGCCTGTCCTATCCATTTCCTTAACACCATTCCTAAATCCCTACGTGGCTTCATTTACAAACCTAAACCCCAAATGTAAATTGAGGGGGGAGGATCTCTTTGAACTCCTGTCTCCTTGGGTTTTAGCTCTAAATTCCATAGTTCAGGGTCTACTGGAAAGGGCAGCCTCCAGCTCTTGGACCAGGAATCATCTCTTGGCATTAGACTCCTCCAGCACCGCTCAGCTAAAGATGAGCTGTGTTAAAATCTTTTAGTTATGTGCTCTTCGTTGAACTTTTATTCCTTTGCTCTTTGTACCCCAGTCAGTGCAGAACAGCTTGTAAATACGTGGATTTATTCTGTCAGTCTCATACTGCTTCCCTTAAATATCAAAATATTAAAACACAAAAGCTCCCCAATTACTCATCAGCAGATCGGTGACTTTACACACAGGCAGCTTTCTCTGGAGTAAATTAAAACAACTCTTTAAAAAAATTTGAGCTGAGGTGGATTGTTTCCAGATTCCCAGAAACTGTGAGGGACAATGTGCTCAACACCAGGATCCTCAGAGTGGCTGCAAAAGGTAAAGATATATCTTGGGTCCTGCAATTAAGTCCAAATTATTTATTCTGGATTCATTTTGTTCAGTTAATGATGTTAATTGCCTGCCTGGCTTACTGTTTAGAATTTGGAGCCATTTAATGACTGCTACATAAAGATTTTGCAGTTGGGAGTGATTTTTTGATAACAGATCCAATACAAATCCCTGTCCGGCCTCCCAGTTGTGTTGGCTCCCCAGTGCCAGGTGGAAGGGCAGTGCTGCCTGGTTTGCAGTTGTGCTTTAAGCGATTACTAGATCCAGGGCAGTATTTATACCTGCATTTTTAACATTCTGGCTGACAACATTTGGTATTTTTAAAGTTATTCAAGTAACTCAATCCTAAGCATACATTCTACTGAATCCAGAATAGTAGAATCCAGTAAAAAGGTGTTAGTTTTATAAAGCTGAGCACAATTTAACCAGGGAAAGCTGGGTTTATGGGCCCAGAGTACTTGGGACTCGCTGCATTTGAAGCAGTATCACTGAAATATCACTGAAAGGCAGTGCAGGAGACCCTGCTTTTCGGCTTCCCAGCCTTCTGCCAGGTCTCTGGCAGAGCATGAGGGACATTTACAGGAGTTTCCTAAATGGGAAGGGAAAGGAAAATAATTTAAACAGTGTAGTGAATCAGAGGCTGAGGAAACATAGTCATGTGAAGGGAATCCCTCTGTTAAGGAGAGAATCACTCCTGTGCCTCTGTGCTCAAGTGGAAGCCCCAGCAACGCTGCTGCCCAGTCACAGCTCCCACACAGTGAGCTGGAGATTCCAGGGAGATTATCCAGCCAAAGCAAACACGTTGGAGGAGTCAGGCAGGTGCTTTTGGAGGAGGAGGGTGTTTCAAACACACTCCTCAGCCCTCCACATGACCCCTCTGGCATCCGGCAAGGCTGAGTTAGTCCTAAGGCCAAAGGAGTAAAATGCAGGTAAAAGATAGAGGTGTCTCCTCTCCATGGCTGCCATAGAGAGAGAGCACAAGACAGCAATGAAATTTCCAAGGCATCGTGCTCATTTTTCATCAAACACCCATTAGTAAAATTGTTTTCTTTGCTTTTGACAAATCAGTTCAAGCCCACACACATCCTGCAGGATACATTACACTGGGGGCTTGAGCCTCTTTCATTTCCCAAACAGCTCTGTCACCCTGTTAGTGATCGTCTACCAAAGCACTCCATTGCACATCCCTCATGACACAATAATTCCTAATATTTATACCCTTTGTAATGAATGGAAGATGCATTGATGTAGAAGCCAGATACAGCATAAATATCAACAGAAGTGGCTGAACTTGATTCACATTTTCTGGTGCTGTGCCCTCTTACAAATCTTTTTGCTGTTCTCCTGGCCTCAACAGATTGAGAGTGGTATTTCAAAGACCACTGATGACACCATTCAGTAGCTGGCAAGACAAAGAATTCATGGATGGAGTTAATAAGGGAGATAAAAGCAGTCTGTGCCCCAAACCCAACATTTTCACAGTGCACGTGGGCTGGTTGTGTGAGCCAGATGCAGAGAGCTCCAGGGATGCTACGCCGCAATCCTACAACCCTAATTCTTGCGCATTTAAGGCTGTATCTGATTAGGCATTTCTGTATTTTCTGAGTATGTAATTATCTAGCACAGTACGTGCGAGTCATGGAGTAAACCCAGTTGGGAGTGGAGCACTGGGAAGGGGAGAAAAGGTCTGTACGTGGGTGGGTGGGTTTGTCCCTGTCGGTGATTGCAGCAGCCTGGGAATACAGTGTGGAAAAAAGCCTTTCCTGGAAAGAAACTGAGGTGAAATCCCCTCACTGTGCTGCGAGCAGTTATCACTTCCCTGTAGACCACGAATGAGGTGATAACTAGATCCCAGATCCTTGTAGGATCCTCATTAGGAAGAAATTCCTTACTCAGAAGGTGGTGAGGCCCTGGCACAGAGTGCCCAGAGCAGCTGTGGCTGCCCCTGGATCCCTGGAAGTGTCCAAGGCGAGGCTGGTCGGGGCTTGGAGCAGCCTGGGGCAGTGGAAGATGTCCCTGCCATGGCAGGGGGTGGGATGGGATGGGATGGGCTTTAAGGTCCCTTCCCACCCAAAGCACTCTGTGGTTCTGGTGGTCTGTGATCCAGAGCACACCCTTGGCTACCATCCCAAGCAGGTGACAGCTGAAGAAACAGAAGTTTCAGCCTTCTCAGAGTTGAAGAATTAAGGAAATCCAAGTGTCCTTGCTGTAAATGCAAGGTAAATTATTCATATTCTCTCTCTCCCCCCTCTTTCCTCCCTCTAGTTCAGTTTTTCTTTTCATGCTTTAATCGTTTTGACACCAAGCTGTACAAAAGTAATTTAAAATTAACATGACTGACACTTGGTAGATAGCAGGACCCAGTGCAGGGCTCCACCTTCTACTGGGAACTGTGGAGAGGGCCTCTGGATTGGCTGCAGGACCTGAGGCAGCTGATGGGGACTAAGGAAAAACATGGCAAACAATTAATTTGCTAATTTAGTTTTCTGTTTAATTTGAGACCAGAAAATTGTCAGGCACTCATCAGCCCATGAGCAAGGCTGAGTGGACTCAGGGCAGTGCTGAGCTATTGGCAGCAAGGAGGGGATGTGTTTGATTAGCCAGCAAAGCAATTTCTCCTGTGGTACCGATGGCATTTCACAGCGTGTTTGAGCTCTGAGGTTCTGTGGTGTGGCTTTTGTGTCACCTCTCCCCAGCTCGGTGCATTTTGCACATCTGACTTTGGGAAGGGGGTGATGTGGACGTGTGTGCTGCAGGACAGCTGGGAAAAGTTGTCACCTCAAACACAGAACGTGCCATAGCCCGTCACTAACCCGGTACTGCCACATGGTGCCTTGGTCAGCCGGGATGCTGACAGGGATAACTGCGCACCGTGAGCATAATGGACCTGGATCGGGACTAATGTCCTTTGATGGGGAAAGAAATGCTCTAATTTGATTTCCTCCCTTCAGCTGCCGAGTGTGTAATTTCAGATCTGTGCAGAGCGGGCCCTTTACGCTTGGGTTTGGGCCTATTTTTGATTGATTAAATTGAATTGTATCTATTTATTTCACGCATCCAATTCAGGATTTCACTAGTGGCTCGTCAGAGCGAGAACGTGCACGTTAATCGGGAGTGAGAACTCACCACAGCCCTCAATTTCCTCTGATGCCTTTGCCGGGATTTGGTGCTGTGGGGGCGAGTGGGTGTGCGAGGAGCTGGGAACGTGTGAAATCGAGGAGCTGGTTGCCAGCAGAGGGAGCGTGGGGCAGGGCCGGGTTCAGCGGGGAGTCAGGAGGCTGGAAACGGGACCGGCTCCCCAGGAAGCATCACACAGCTCTCTGATAAAATATCCCGAGACTGTTGGTTGGAAGATAGCACGATTTGTTTCCTTAATCCAAATGAACTGAGAGATGGGATCTCGTTTGCAAATCTGGGACCTTCTTGGCCTCCCTAATTCACAGATTCGCTCTTCCCGGCTAAGTGATGCTCCCGGGAAGCCCAAGTCACTAGATGGTACTGTTGCTGTTCAATATTGACGCCTCCGCGGGCCAGCTCCTTGGGAAACTCGCGTTTCTGTCGGGAGGGAAGGACGGCTGTGTAATTTGTGAGGGAGACGTGAGCGAGGAGCCGAGAAGTAGGTCAGAGCTGCTTCCTGGGATTGGGCTGTGGGAGGGGGAGCGGAGGGGTGGCAAAGATTTTGTCAGGGCTGGTTTGCTTTGAGGTTTGCTGCCCAGAGGGGCACAGGGTCAGGCCCTCACATAAACTCTGTAAAAGCTCGGTTTTGGTCAGCCTCACTCGTGGTTAAGCCCAAGCAGAAGGATGAGCCCTTTGTGGCCACAGCCTGGGGAAGTTTTGTCACTCTCTGACCTCAGGGCACACCGAGTCACCTCCTGGCAGGAGGCAACACAGCAAATCATAGAATCATAGAAAGGCTGATTTGGCTTGGAAGGAACTGAAGCTCATCTTGTTCTACCCCCTGCCATGGGCAGAGACACCTTCCACTGTCCCAGGTTGCTTTAAGCCCTGTCCGCCCTGGCCTTGGACAATTCCACGGATCTCCAGCTCTCCCCTAAAAGCCAACCCACAGCGAGGGACTGGTCACACCAATTCCTGGAGCACTCTGAAATCCCCCCAAGCTTTCCAATGACATCATTGCCAGGTCCCATCCCCGTTAGGAGGTCAGCAAGCTCTCCCTGGCCAGGGTAACAAACAGGTTATTGTGCTCTGTGCTGCAAACAAGCCCCGGCCCTCCCGGCTCCAGCCCCAGCGGAGAGCGGAGGAGCTGCTGCCTGCCCGGCCTGCGCTCGGGTTTCTGTTAGAGGAGAAAGTCAGGCCAATTAAATCAGGCAGCATTGAATCTCTAATTGACATAAATGAGACAGACAGACAGCTGGGAAGACTGGGAGGAGGGGAGGGGAAGGGGAGCAGGTGCCCTGGATGAGAAAGAGATGGAAATACACCCTAATAGTACCACAGCTTTCCTTATTCTGTGTGTTTACATTAGCCAGCAACATCATGGAAAGTGTCTGAGCCCCTGCTGGAGAGAAATTAGTAAAATAAATACAAGTTGCAACCATTATGGAGTTGATTAGAATGTTCCTAAAAATCTCCAAACAAACCCAAAGGAAAAAATCACCCTCAAAAAGACGTTTGAATTTGTGTAGTTAAATTAAGAAATCTGGTTTTTCCCATGCAGTTTGAACATGAAGCCTTGCAGCTGAACAATTACAAAATCATTTAAAATCATATTTGCTTAATTTTCCACATCTGAGCAGTGCTTACCCAGGTATTTCCCCCTCTCCTTTGACCAGGGAGTGCACTTTTGTCTTTAACAGACCTTTCAAGCACTAATTTATACAGAAATAAGTTATTTAAATTCATACATTTCAGAAGGATGAGGCACAAAGAGGAGGAACTCGCCCAGGTCCCACCCGGCACTGCAGAAGGAACCAGAATTACCAGCCCTCGCTCTGCCTCGCCCAGGGTGTGCCCTGATGGAAACAAACTGTCCGACATTTTCTCCAAACACACCTCTGCTGCTGCACAGGTCAGAAGCGAAGGTGGGAAAGCATTCCCGAGTGGATGCAGGTAACAAGGAGGGGGGAAATACAGTTTTGTGGTGCTGGTGAATCCTCCAGTAGCACCACAGAACAGCAATTTGGAATAATCTCTTACAAACCAACCCATATCTTAGTTTTAAAATAATCAAGATTTGCACATTGTGGTGTAAGAACCAGAAACGTTTTTCATTTACATTTCCAGAAACTTTTGAGATCTCTTTCCGAATATTTCAACACATTCTCCTTCCCCATTTTCCCAGCTGGGATAATTTTTTGCCAGCACAGGCAATTCTTCTCGGTATCCATGGGAATTGCCTCCATAATTAGACGTGCACCCAGTGCACAGATCAGAGCGCTCCAACCCAGCAGCTGGAACTAGGAGGCAGGTCTGATTAAATCTGCTCTGCCACGAGGAGAAAAGCCAGCTTTAATGAAACATCACAGGACTCCCTACCCTGTCTTTAAACAGGGCAGGAAAAGGGACTCCGGGATTACTTTGAGAGTGACTGCTTGTGGTGTGCTCACAATTCACAGAGCAGAAAGCGAGCACTGAGTGATCCAGGGCCTTGAAACTGGGGATCTGTCTCATTAAAAAGGGGCTGATTGCCAGCAGCTTATCTAAGGGGCTCACAGTCTGCCTTCAGAACGACGGTGAAGGTTGGAGGGGTCAGCAGGTGCAGATGGAGGTTTTCTCCTTGATCGTTTCTCCTCAAGCCAGTAAGATCAGGTTCTGCTTGTAGAGGAACAGCTTCTCTGGGTTCCCTGCCCTGCCCATCAGTGATTGTTTGTGTGGATCCACCAAAAGACACAGAGCCACCCAACAGCTCTTTTTTTATTGAATCCCACAAGGGTTTGGGTTGGAAGGACCTTAAAGCCCACTCAGTCCCACCTCCTGCCATGGGCACGGACACCTGCCACCATCCCAGGCTGATCTAAACCCTGTCCAGCCTGGCCATGGACACCTCCAGGGATGGGGCAGCCACATCTGCTCTGGACAATTTTCATGGAAAGTAAATGATTTCCATTCCTGCACACCCGGTTCTGCAGGTACAATGTGCTCTTCAGGAAAGGGAGCTGGTGAAAGAGGCAGATGGTTGGATGGAAATTATTAATCCCATACACAAGTTCTTTATCTTTAGTTGCTGCCTCCATTTGGTGTCACAAACCCCACGACTCCTGGGGGCTTCCCCTTTTAAGAAACAGAGCTGGGAGTTGGGGTGGAGCAGACGTTAAAATTCCAAGTGGTTTGGTGGGTGGGAAAAAAGCGACTTTTAACAAATACGCCAGGGCTGGGGGATCAAACAGGGCTCTGGTCTAGACAGAACCGCACTCCCCGCCTGCCTCAGAAGTTCATAGCACACCAGCTGACAGAATTTAGCATTTCGTTTCCCTAACATGATTAAAATGCAGCTCCGTGTCCTGGGGTACTGACAGCCCCTCAGATCTCTGCATTCCAAGCCACGTTTCCATTTCCACTGCTGGAGTCGCTCCCTTTGGAAACGCGGCCCTGCGGATGAGCGGCGCTCGCGGATCCCAGCAATGCAGCTTGCTTTAGCTGGGGTTTGAACTCAGCCCTTCCTGTAATTCTATGATTTGAATATCATTTTTACAGCCCTTGCAAGTAGCAGATGAATGAGGGATTCCTGGCTTTGAGTCAAAAGCTGCGGTAATTAAATGTTTATAAAACACTTTAAGCATGCGAAGTGCTGTTGTAGACAAGGAACCAACAGATCTGGCAGATTGGAGCCGGATTTTAAGGCACACCAGCAAACAGAGCCCATTTCCCCCACTCCATCTCTCTTTTAGAGCTGCTAGCAGAGGGTTATGGAGGCCATCACCAGGTTCCTTTTATTATAACCAGAATAAGTGAAATCAGAATCACTTTCTTTCATATGAATATGTGTAATTCAGAGGTTTTCCCCTCTGTAAGAACTCGCCAAGCAAAGGGTCAGCTTGCTGTTCAGCTCAGGAAGGAACTACCCCGTGGGAAACGGAATTGCTGCTACTTCTGATCTCTCACATAAAACTGGAGAGCTTCCACCTGTTACAGGTTTCTAACACCATCTGCTGTTTAAAAGGAAGATGGCATTGGAGCTCAGCAGCACTGAGAGCTTGTTTGATGAACCAGGCGCGACACCAGCAAATCTGGAATGTTTCTGTAATTGCCACAATTCCTTTTTTTTCTTATTTCAAGCCCTGAACATATTTTGACTTGATCTTCATTATGAAGTGAATTATTTCTTTGCTAGAGGAAGAAGAATCCCAGTGAGCAGCAGCCGAATGTCAGGTCCGCAACACTTCAGTTTTCATTCCCAGCCGTGAGGCTGTCGTTTCAGCACCAACACAAATGTCAAGCAGTGTCACTCTCTCCAAAGCTTGGCCCGAAGAACTGACTTAAAAATGTTTTCATAGGAGAGAACCATGGTCGCCCTGCGGTATGAGGAGCTAAAAGCAAATAATTCTTCCCATTAAAAATAAAAATATTGACCTTTTGCTGGCTCACACTGCTGCCTGTGGGACAGAATAAACACTCTAACCAAGGATTCTTCTGCTGCTTCCTAATTGAAAGAGATACAAACTTTTGTCCCAGGAAAAACAACAGAACCCAGGAGCCCATTACACGTTTAAATTGAAGAGCTCACAACTACTGCTCTTAGTTTTGGTTGCAGATATTTATAATAACAATTTTTTCTAAAACAAAAAGACTTTTCTCCAAAGGGGTCCTTGGCCATTCACCCTGAGACAAGCAGGGGTTTAGATAAAAGCCACCCAAAACCTCAAAATCTAATACCAATCAGAGGTTGCAGCTCTGGGATTCTTCTCCAGTGTGATCCCATCAGCCCAGTTACAGCATCACCCCCACCTCTCGCATTTCTCACCCCTCCACACATCATTTAAAGTCAGTGGCTCCTTTTGTGAGCAGCCGGCTCCTCACCCCGGCACTTTCCCTGCACTTCGACAAAAGAGACCTCTTACATGTCAATTTATTTTCAGACAAGCATATCTGAAAGGGAGTTTCCCTCCGGAGTCGAATTAGTATTAATGGCAGGTGTTCAGTGGCACACAAAGGGAGGGAGGCTGAGCCGAGGCACTAAGACAGCTTGATGTTTTAATAACCAGAGGCAAGGAATGGAGTGGCAGCGGACCTGCGGCTTCCCCGGCGTGAGTGAAGGTTTTATTCAGAGCCCCCATGTACTGCCGAAAGAAGACCTTGAAATATTTTAAATGTTTTCTTTGCCTTGAAAGAGGGATTAAATTGTTGAATATTCCATGAAAGCGCAGCATCCAGCCCACATCCCGTGGAACTCACTCGCAGTCGCCGAGTACTTCCGAAGGCTCCCGCGGCCTCGGGGAGCGGCCGTGGCCACCACGAGGAGGTGGTGGCACCCAGGAGGCCTCCAGCTGCACGGTTCACCGTCCACCAGTGCCCAGGGATGCTGAAAAAGGAATTACACGGACTAACTCAGAGGTGGGAATTGGAGAGGGATTTGCATTAAAGTTTAAAAAGTTAAAACCACAGATCAGTTGCTCAGTGAAGTTTCACTATGAAAAAGAAAGAGAAGATGATTGCTGGGAAACCTATTGGCCTTCAGGTTTAAACTGAATCTTGATGGGAATATTTCCCAGGCCAAAAGACATTTATTGATGCCCTGGTGAATTTGACAGAGGTCAGCAAGGGAAAGGCACAGCTACACATAGGAAAGAAGGGAAACATCCTCTCAGCTGGATCAGCCCCTGCAACAGAAAAATGGCTGATTTATGCCCCAAAATAGGAAAATTTAACCTGTATTTTACAGAAACAGTATTATATAGAGCTGTTCAACATTATTTTCAGGCTCCTTGACTGTGGATCAATATGTTTTTTCTGCAGAGGTTATTTCCAGGTAGACTCAGCAGTTTGAGGCTGGATTCCGGGATTTCTGCTCCCTTGAGCTTTCATTCAGACCTATTCAGGACAAAAGCTTAAAGATCAAATCCACTATTAAATACCTGAACTAACA
The DNA here is from genome assembly GCF_047830755.1 of Zonotrichia albicollis. Taxonomy (NCBI): domain Eukaryota; kingdom Metazoa; phylum Chordata; class Aves; order Passeriformes; family Passerellidae; genus Zonotrichia; species Zonotrichia albicollis. The sequence goes on along the minus strand of NC_133838.1, from coordinate 12,187,242 downwards.
GAAATAGCTTTCCTTGTAAAGATGTCCTTATGTATGGAAGTTAAATCAATTTTTGCCTCTTTTAAAACCAAGACAATTTGTGATACACTCTGTATCCTCTTTCTCCCAAGTTACAGCTGAACGACCCCAAAATCCTGCAAGAGCAAATCACTTGGTCTCTCACCCCCCAGTAGGCATTAGATACCCAGCCTTCACCTCAAATAATGCAATTTCAGTTAATATGACAACGGTACTTTGGCAAAGGTCAGGACAAAAGTGGAAAAGGAAGGAGAGAGCCCAACCCATCACAAACACAGCTCTCATATACAGAAAATTCACAAGTCCAATTTTATTGAGCACTGCAATTAAAAAAGTAACAGCACTTGGTTGATCTGGAACTAAAAATCAAGGCTTATTTTACTTATGGATAACTCAGAATAACATGGTTAAAAGCCCGCTGGAGAGGAAGGTGTAGCCCTTCTTGTTCTCTCTGTTCTCCAAGAGGATGGGGGTTTCAGAAGCTCCAGCTACATCAAGCACAAAGTTCTTCAGATAGGAGACCCGAGGGCGGCAGAGGGGTTTGCTGCTCCTGGTTTTGGGGTCTGACACCCCAGGTATTGTCTCATGGCCAGGCAGAACCTGCAGCAGCCGAGGGCTGCTCCCCCCCTGCCCACACGGATCTGCGCCTGCTTGTCCCCACACCCCTGAGCTGTCCCCAGCTGGCCTCACACCAGCACATCACAGGCAGGATTCAGCAAGGGCTGTAATGTTTTTCCTGACTGATGTTTGAAAACATTTGCAATTTCATACAAATAACCAGTTATCCCCCAAACCAGGACAAGTATTTGGTTTAAGACCCCCTAAACACCAGGGTTTAAGAGCACTGAGCCCCACCCACCCATAGTAGGTTGGCATCCAACCCATCCACCACCCCAGACCTTCCCTTGAAATACAATGTAGGAAATATTCTGAAAATCTGTGGAGGTTCCTGCAACACCCAAAGGGACTGAGCCCAGCTGCAGAAAAAATGATTATTGTATTGGTTGCAGGTTGCATCTACCATTTGCACAGCACTGGCACACGAGTCACTGTGGAGGTGTAGGGAACATCATGCCACAAGTATTTTTAAGGAAGGCATTTTGGGTGGTGGAGTCTCTCCCTCCCCAAATCTCAGCAAAACATTAAATTCCTGTCTGCTGGGGTTGGTGGCAATACCAGTAAGAAGATCCACTGTGGACTGGGGCTGGCCTCCTCCTCTCAGAAGCACTGGACACTCAGGCTGCACTTGGAATACAGAGAGAAAGAAATTGTGACTATTTCAGCTTCTCACTGGCTGCTCACAGGACCTGCTTGGATGAGGGTACAGGAGAAGAGCACTGTGCATCTCACATAATTATTTTTATGGAATTCTCCATTTCAGAGCCAACTGGGACTGAACAAAAACCCAAGTTTCCTCTCTTGTGACATGATCAGCTAAAAGTAGCAGAAATTCACATGAGAACCTTTGCTTGCTCCAGTCACATCCTTGAGCTCTGTTTGCAGCCCTTGTAGCAATCCCGCTGCTCCCAGGAACTGCCACCATGGAACCATGGAGCTCTGACAGTTCCTTGCAGGTCAGACTGGGGTGGCTATTTATTCCTAGCAGTTTGTCTCCAAGTGTTGGTTTCTACAAGCACAGAAGTGTCCTGAGTAAGAAATTCCCCATTTCTGTTGGTTCTTGCCTCATTCCAGGACTGGTTCTGGTCACCTCCCACTGAGAGAAGGTAGCATGAGAGGCTGCCCTAAGCAGCACTGCTGGCTTTCAGGGCCTGGTAAAAAGCTGTGTAGCTTTTCCAGAAGGCAGCCAAGGAGCACTGTCCCTGCATAGCACGGAGGAACAACCTGGGAAGGGCAGAAATGCCCGGGGAACGCCGGGGGTCGCTGGTTCTGCAGCTCACAGTCAGTCACAGGACGGGCCCTGAATGACACGTTTATTGTACAAGTCAGAAAGAAACCCTGAGTCACGGCTGGAGAACAAAGTTAAATTAAAAAATAAAGGTTTCAGATGTTCAGAGGTTCCTGCTGAGGGGAAGGAAAACCCCACATTGTAAAAGCAGCAGCCAGAGCCAGCCCAAAGGTTTGCCAGGGAGGAGGTTCTGTTGTCACCCCCCTGCACAGGTGACAAACTCGACAGTGATGGGAGAGCATGGAGACAGGAGAGCAGAGGGAAGGAGTGAGCCAGATCTACCTGGCCTGCTGAGCATCTGCAGGAGGGCTTGTTAAAAACATGGTGTGTTTTGTTCAGAGATCTGAGCTGCTGGCTGGGCTGGGGGAGCACGGGAGAGAGGGAGAACAGAGGCTGCAAAATCCACCTTACATGGAACAAACACACAGGACTGAGAAGGGAGGGAGGTCCTTCATGGACACGAGTGCTGCTGGCTGGGAGGCTGCAGGGCTGGCTTTGGGAAATGCATCCAAATGTTTGAGGGAGGAAATGCCCCAAAGCCTAAACCCAAAGTGTGACACAGTCTTCCAGCTGCTGTGGAGCTGGAGAGGATCAGTTCCAAGAAATGCTGTAGCAACAACAAATACCTGGTCCTACACAGGGAAGGGTGAATCAGAGCTGCTTTTTAGTGCCACTTGACATCAGTTATACATTCTAGTTCTCATATACACAGATGGATTTCTTTATAAATTGACAATTTACACATCAAAAAAGTTTTACAGTGAAGTTCTTCAGCAAAGATCAGTCCACTTGAGGAGGAGCCAGTCTTTCAGGAGCAGGAAGGCACTTGGCCTCTTGAGAGCAAGTCCCCAGGGGAGCCCCTGTGCAGACCCTGCCCGTCCTCTGTCCCCCTCTTCCGTAGGTGTGCAAAATCCGGGCTGTCCCTGCACCGTGGGGCCTCACAGGGTGGTGGAGGGGAGCTTCTTCACCCGCCTCTGTGCCAGGATGGAGGATTCGATGGGCTTCAGCTGAGGGCTTGGCTTGGAGCTGTTCAGCGCCGAGTACGTGGCAGCCATGGCGCCCTGCAGAGGGGCACAGAGGAGTCACTCAGGGGCAGGAGAGCTGCTTCAGACTCATGGTTTACAAGATGGGACCAGAGCAGCCACATCCACAAAGACAGAAGCATCTTTCTTGTTTCTTTAAAGAATCTCCCCTTTCTTTCCTCCCCAAAACCCCTGCTTGTCTGTACTGCCTGCCCTGGCTTACACCTCTCCAAACTTCCCTCCTGCTTTCCCACTCCAGATTTTGTACCTTTACAAGCTGAATGTCCTGGTGATTGAGCTGGCTCTGGGGTAAACTGTCCTTCTGGGTTATCCAAGGATGCTGCAGGACCTGCTTGGCTGTGAGGCGCTGGTGAGGATCTACGTGGAGCATCTTTGATACCAGATCCTACAGGCATCATTTGGAAAGTCAGACTTTAGAAGACTTCATAATTTAAATGCAAAAAAAAAAAACCCACCTGTGTACGCCCCCAGATTAGGATTTAAATGCAGAGGCCAAGTTTAAAGTCCCCAGACATCAATGTCTTTTTGTATGAAATATGTTTTTGGCAGGCCTAGGGGGTAGAACACAGAGCAAACCCCACATGGGTCAAGCACGAGGTTGGTTTTCCATGCAAATATCACAGCCAGAGCTAAAACAAAGCTGCTGTGCGGAACTTGTGTAGGGTAGCAGCTGCAGTGCTGGTTTTCTTCTCTCTCTTGTGTGCTCCCTCCCCAGCCCGCTCTATATTTGCCTCACAGCAACCCCAACCCCAACAAATATCAAACCCTACCTTGGCCATGTCAGAAATGGTGTCCCAATTGCCCCCACTGATGGAGAACTTCCCTCCTCCTATCCGTGTCAGGATCTCTTCTGGAGTGTCACTGGGACCATTTGCAAAGGGAGTGCAGCTGGGGAGAGAGGAGAGAGCCCTGGCTTACCGACCCAGGCAGGAGGAGAGGCACAGCTGTCCCCACAGAGCACACTGGGGACAGGGGGCACAGCCCCAGCCACTGCCTTACCCTGCCAGCATCGTGTACAGCAGGACCCCCAGGCTCCAGATGTCACAGCCCTCGTCGTAGCCTTGGCGTTTCAGGACCTGAACAAGCAAAGGGAAAAAAGTGTTTGCTTCCTGTCATTGAGCTCATTTCAGAAGAGGGGCTTGACCTGGCTGCAGTCCATATGCAAAGCTTCCAGAGCCGGACAGAACAGCAAAGTCTGGGACTAAAATATCAGGATTCAAAATAGATTCATTACTGCAAGTGTTATTTCTGCAATTGCCTCTTCTAGGGCGAGATGGAGATGGGAACAGGGCAGACCCACTGTGCCAGGTGGGAGCACAGGTTAGGGGAGGGACAAGGGGACTGCTGGAGGGTCTCAGGTCAGTAGGGTGCTCACCTCGGGTGCCACGAAGTTTGCTGTGTAACAGGGGGTCATGAGGAGCCCATTGTCAGCCCTGAGCTGCTTGGCAAAGCCAAAGTCACAGATTCGGATGCTCTCAGGGTTCCCTGATTTATCCACGTAGAGGATATTGCTGGGCTTCAGGTCCCTGTGAACCACCTGTGGAGCCAAAAAAGGGCTGTGCTCATACCCCACAAAAATAAAGGTCTGAAAGCTGCCTGAGGTCACTCATCCCCTGCCTTCGCCCCACATCTACTTTGCCTAGAGGGCAACACCAGCAAGAAATAATTGTCATGATGGGCAGTGTTACTCCTGGGAGGAGAGGGAGCACAGCGTAATGCCAGGGAGCTTCCAGGAAAACAGTCGTGACCACACTCACCCCTTGGGAATGCAGATACTCCACTGTTTTACAGATCATGTGCAGGACTGAACTGGCTTCTCTCTCCGAGAAGAATTTCTGTCTGAGGATTTTATCCAGCAGCTCTCCTCCCCTCATGAGGTCGGTCACCAGGTACACGTACTTGCCATCATCATACACCTGCCAAAGAAAACATGGGTGGGGTGACCAAAATGTGCTTCCACAGCTTCCTTTTTGTACTCCCATCGCCAAGGAGCACACAGGGATCAGCAGAGGTGGCTCTGGGGATGCTTTCCCACCCCAGAATCATGGAATAACCCAGCCTGGAAGGGCGCCGCAGGGATCACTGATCCAGCTCCTGGCCCTGCCCCAACAATCCCACCCTGGGCATCACTGGCAGTGCTGTCCAAGAGCTCCTGGAGCTCTGGCAGCCTCAGGCTGTGCCCATTCCCTGGGGAGCCTGGGCAATGCCCAGCACCCTCTGGTGGGCATCTTCTGAGAGAGAAACAGCAGCACGTGGAGCTGGGTCGCTGGGCTGCCCCTGCTGGGGCTGAGCTCTGCTCCCACCAGCCTGCCCTTCCTAAACCAAAGCAGGGGAAGTCTCCCAAGCCACACTCACATCTTTCAGGGTGATGATGTTTGGGTGCTGCCCGTACCGCAGCAGGATCTCAATCTCCTCAGAAGGGTCTCGCTTGCTCTTGTCAATCACCTGCAAGAGTAGGGGCACACTGCAGCCACCACAGATGGGGAAGGGGCCAGGACAAAGCACACGAGCTGAGTTTGGAGCCTTGCAGAGCTCCTGTACCGTATCCACTCTGTTCCCTCATCTCTCTAGCTCTACAAATGCTTAAGTCCCGGACCTTGACTGCGTACTCCATGTTGGTGGCCTTGTGGATGCAGCGTTTGCAGACGGAGTAGGAGCCGACGCCGATGGCCTCCTTCACCACGTACCCGTCGCTGAACTGGACGTTCTTGCCGTGCAGCTGCTGCCAGGGCACACAGGACAGGTTCAGGGAAGGGTTTGTGCAACATGATGAGTTAATGCAGCACAGAGAGAGCTGTCAGACTGTCTGCTACATCCCACAGCTTCTCCTCCCGGCGGGGAGCGGGAGGAGAGGAGAACAAGGCAGATATAGGTCAGTGGGCCAACGCTGCCTGCACCAAGCACGGTGCCTTTGCCTTTGGCTGCCCAACCCACAGGCATTACAGACCCCCTGCCAGCACAGATCCACCTGGGGACAGGAAAGCCACAGCCCCGCACTGCCCTGACAGCCTGTGCACAGTGTGGCAGTCAGTGGTGATGAAAGAACAGAAGGCAAGAACTCCAAAGAGAACAGCCTCAGGCTCCAGGTGGTGCAGTGATCCTGGAGCATCCCTGCACCTCCAAAGAGCTGTTCCTTTGCCCCATTCCTTACCTGCACAACTGAATGCAGGGCAGGCTGGGGAGGGTGGACTTTGCCATCCTCCATTAACCCGGTTGCCACGAAACTGAAGCCTCGGAAGAGCTGATGGGCCCCTGCACTCGGGGGCACACCTGGGGAATCTGCAGTGGGAGAGACAGCTCGAGAAGGGCCTGAGGAGCAGAAGCCTCCCCCTTGCTCCCAGGAACTACTGTAATTTATTTCAGACAGGATCCACACCAGCAGCACTGAGTTTACTCCTAATATCCCACCGAGAATCATGGAATTGCCCAGCTTGGAAAAGCCCTCTAAGATCAGTGAGTCCAACAATTCCCCCAGCACTGCCAATGTCCCCAGGTGCCACATTCACATGACTTTTAAACCCCTGCAGGGATGGTGACTCCACCACTGCCCTGGGCAGCCTGTGCCAGGGACTGACAACCCTTTTGGGGGAAGAAATTTCCCTGATGTCCAGCCTAAACCTTCCCTGTGCAGAAACCTTATCGTGCTGATGCTGGATACTCCCTGGTGTGAAGTCAAAGAGTGACATCTCACAGGAAAGCTGGGCTTTGCCTCAAGTCGTACAAACCTTTTGGTGTCCGTGACGTGAACTCTGTGTCAAAATAAAAGGTGTCATCTGGCTGGCCCACTGCAGGCTTAAAAGGGGGTTTGATTTCCCTGCGGTACAGCTTCTGCAAAACACACAAAACCCAAAAAACAGCTGCAAAAACAGCTTGGAAGTGCTCCCACAGGCACCTTCTCCCAAAGGGTGCAAAGGCTGGTGAGGAATGAGGGCCAGGAAGAGATTTTGTGAAACTCTGTGTCTTAGCATTCTGCTACAGCTCAGGGAGGTATGAGACAGTTCCATGACAGAGAATTTTGGTTTTGGAAAGGGTTATTGGAATGGATGGGGACAGCGGTTGGTGGCTCTCCCATAGCTGGCCAAGCATCAGGACTGTGCTATTCCTGCTGCTAGAACTGTGTTACTGTTGCTGAGTGGTGCTGAAATTTGCCCTTTCTGATACTCACGTTCCAGTCGATGGTGGAGTAGAAAGGGTGGCGCTTGATCTCCTCTGCCCCATCTGGCCCAGAGCCTGCAAGAGCCACCACAGGTCGTGTTGTACTGAACCCCCAACAAGGCCAAGGGGACGGCCAGGGAGGCAGCACAGCCAGGTGTCACAGAGAACCTCAGAAACCAAAAAAACCTGATCTTACCTAATCTGTTGGCTGGATTCCTTTTGAAAAGGGCTCGCAGGAGACTCTGAGCCTCAGCGCTCAGGAACTGTGGCATGCCCAGTTTCGCTCTGGGGAGGAAGTTATGCAATCAGCTGCAGGTTTGAAGAAAAGCCACAAGGCATCTGCAGCACCTCCACCCCTAAAATGCCCAATCATCTCTCTGGCATTTACACTGCACCCTTTAAATGGATGGCTGATATGGCACCACTTGCCAAATAACGCCACAGAATTTCAAGAGCCCCCACTTGCAACACCCCTGATGTGCAGACAGGAGGGACAAACTCTTACTTGAGGATGAGGGTCATTGTCTCCTTACGGTCCTTCCCCTGGAAGGGCAGTGCCCCTGTGAGCATTTCAAACTGGGAGGGAAAGAGAAGAAGGAGGGTCATATCTGAGCAAGGCTCAGGGCTGCACAGAGCCCACTGCCCCTTCCTGCTTGTGAGGGGTGCCAAGGCTGGCTCTGACAGGGCTCACAGGCACGGAGAGTTCCCAGCAGCAGCTTGGCTCTCGGGGTTTGCCTGGGAACGTGTCCAGGCCAGCGCCTGCTCCTGCCGGAGCCCCGGGATCCTGCAGCTGCCAGACGGTGGCACCAGATCTGCACTGACAGCGCGGGCCCGGCGCTGGGGTGGACACGGACACCCTCACACACCCCACAGAGAGCCCCTGCATCCCACACACCCCACAGCCCCCCCAAAGCCCAGCACAGCAGCCTCGAGGGACCAGCGCTCCTGGCTGGAGGCCTGGACAGCCCCTTAGGGCTCTTTAGGGGTCAGCAGGACACACAGAGCCGCGTCTGGTGTCCCAGGGCAGGGGCAGCTGGCACTGCCAGTCCCGGCAGGGTACCCACCATGAGGACCCCGTAGGACCACCAGTCAGCACTGTGCGAGTGGCCCTGGCGATTGACCACCTCTGGGGCCATGTACTCCACGGTCCCACAGAACGAGTAGGCTTTCTTCTCGTGGTCTATGGCCTCCTTGCTCAAACCAAAATCTGCACAAGAGAAAGCTGTCAGCACACTGCTCCACACAGTTCAAGCAGCTCTGTATTTCAGGAACCAACCTTGCTGGAGCCCAAGGCTCGGTGGAGCCCCTTACCTGTGAGTTTGATGTGCCCCTCCTCATCCAAGAGGATGCTACAGCAGGAATAGAAGAACAAGTTGTTACTGTCTATGTAAGGGCTAGTGAGAATAAGCACAGCAGAGATGGTCTGAGATCATCCTTTGGCTCCCAGAATCCAAAGTTACCTGTCCCTTCTCCCAGTGCTTTAAGCTCCACCACCAAGACAGGAGTGGGACCAGGAGCAGCTCCCTCCTCTCCACACCCTCAGCTTCACAGCAAACCAAAGGCCCCAGAGGTACCTCCTTCTGACCCCCACAAACCCCAGGCAAGGATAACCAAGCTGGGGTGGGCTCTGCAGAGCCCACCTGGTCCCTTCTCCCTCTGAAGGTTCCCAGCTGCCTAACGCTGGAGCCTGGAGGCTGCCATGGATCTCTGCTCAGCCTGTGGCACACACAGCTCCCGGCTGGAATCACCGATCCGAGGAGCAGCAGCCCTGGATTGGCACCAGCACCTCCCACGTGTGCAGCCCCAGGGCACCCTCCGGCCCCTCTGGAAGGTGGGAGCTGTTCCCTGACTCCAGGCTGGGCTGCTTGCAGGGCTGGCATCCTGCCTCAGCTGCCACACGTACTTCTCTGGCTTGAGGTCCCTGTAGATGATCCCCAGGCTGTGCAAGTGGTCGAGTCCCAGTGCCAGCTCTGCCAGGTAGAACTTCACATCCTCCTCAGTGAACATGACCTGCAGGTAAGGGGACAAAGCAGAGAGGTGCTGGCTTACAATGCCAGCAGCTCCCCTGCACCCAGGCAAGACCTTCCACATCCATGTTGCTCCCTCCTGCCCTTTCTAAATTTTCCAGACTTCGCCCACCATTCATGGCTTGGATCATGAATGGACCTTAATGGATCCAGTGCCACCCTGCCATGGCAGGGACACCTCCCACTGTCCCAGGCTGCTCCAAGCCCTGTCCAGCCTGGCCTTGGACACTGCCAGGGATCCACAGCTGCTCTGGGCACCCTGTGCCAGGGCCTGCCCACCCTCCCAGGGAACAATTTCTTCCTTAACTCTAATCCAAAATGAACTTCTTTTCATTCTTGTTCTTTAGGAGATGCTCATCTGAAGCTGTTGCAGGGGTGCATCCGCCACCTGTGCTGCTGCTGCTCTTCTGCTGGAGCACAGGGCTCCCACCACACCCTCTCCTGGTGCCAGCTCTGGACTAGCAGCAGGCTGGAGGCTGCTTTCACCCTCTCAAGGACTGCAAGGCTCAGTTACTTCTCCAGGCCATGAGCAGAGATGAGCTGAGCCACAGCAGCCCACCGAGATGCCAGAGCATACCCACCTCTTTGGAAAGCCGAGTGAAAAGGTCACCTCCTCTGAGGAAATCCAAGATGAGGTACAGCTTCCCCTCTGTCTGGAATGCTGAAACACAAGCCAGAGCAGGAGTCAGAGCCCTGCACTGAGGGAGGGCTCCGTGGTGTTACATTAATCACTTAAATCCCAGTGGCTCCAGCTGGGCACATGCCCTGCGTGGTTCCTGGGTCAAACGCAGGTAGGGCTGATGGGGTAAAGGAGATGGCCTGTTCCTGCTGCTGAAATGGGAGCTCCCCACAGCACTCTGGCACTGCAGAAAATCCTCATTTTATAGGGGTCTGGTTCCCTTTCCACCAGCAGTACCTTCCTGAAAGGGCTATTTTCCCAGGAGAGGTGCTGGTCACCTTACAGCAACAAAGCTGTCCTTGCCTTTCCCGGAGTCAGAGCATTAACAATGCAGAACTGCAGCTCAGCTAGTTAGCTCTACTTTCTCAGTTTCTCATGGCTTAATGTTCTAATCCCAGGGATTTGATGTTTAAACCTCCACTCCCAGTCCATGCTCAGCTCCCCAGTAACCCTAACCCTAGGCAGTGAAAGCATCCTTGGGCTAAGGCTGATTCCAGGGAAAAAGCTGTGAAGGAAGGCATGTTGTGGCAGTTTTGTGTTCCCCTTGGGATGCCTTTTGCAGCTGCAGTGTGCCTGGGGCTCTGGGCTTTGTGGTTTTCAGAACCCTAGGCATAACCCTAACCCTAGGCAGTAAAAGCAGCCTTAGCTGGAGCAGGCAGTGGGACCACAGATCCTTCCAGGAAGGGATTTCTGTTCAGGGGATTGTGTTGAAAGGCAGCCAGAGTCTGCTGGAGCTGCAGCCCCCCTCCCAACACCCCAGGGAGCTCCACTCACCATAGTGGAGTTTCACCACAAAGGGATGGTTGACATCAGCCAGGATGTCCCTTTCTATCTTTGTCCTCAGTCGGTCCCGCACTGTGGGAAGAGAGGAACAGCTCAGACTCAGAAAAGGGCCCTGGCCAGTGTCCTGCCCCATCCCAGCCTTGAGCACCAGGCTGCTTGAGCCAGGCATTTCCCACCTCCGTCACGATCCTCTTAAATAGAGGAAAGAAAAGGAGGATGTTTTGCTGGGATAAAGATGCTTTTCTTTCACCCAGCCCACCCCAGGCCAGCAGTGACATTTCCCCAGTGCTCTGTAAGTCTCAGAGGGTCAGAGCACTGCAGCAGGAGTCTCCTTCCTACCTTTCAGTGTCGCCTTCTTCAGCACTTTCATGGCATAGAGGTGGTTGGTGTCTGGGGGAGTTATTTTTCTCACCAAGAAAACCTGAGGCAGAAAAACACCACATTCACCAAGTACTAAACACTGGCAGTAGGAGCTGGTTGCTTTCCAAAGTGGCAAACCCCAGAGTGTCCCTAAGAAGCTCAAGGTTCCCCATGGGTTTCCAGGGAGGTGCTGTGTGTGGACTCCTCTCACCCCCCAGTGTCATGTTGCACTTTCCTCCTTTCCAGCCTTCCACACCTCCTGACTCCAGCAGCTCCTGTGGGGCTGGGGCTGGTGCCTGGGAGCTGTGAGTGGAGGCACTGATGCTTCACTTTACCACTAAAGCCCTCTGGTTTGCCAGTCACATCAACTCCTTGTTATTCAGGTCCTGCATCCTCTGGATTTTTATCTCCTACCCTTCCCTGATGTCTCATCCCTGATGCCTGGTTTTAGGCAGCATCAAAAGGACACCACCTGCAAGTGGTGGGCTTGGCAATGGTACTGGTTGGATTGGATGATCCCAGAAGTCTTTTCCAGCTATTCTCTGATTCTACAAAATCTCTGCTGCATTTTCTCAGGCAGCAGCACACAGTCCTGCCCAAGCCCCCACTGTCAGCTGGCAACTGACTGACACCAAGCTGATTTAATGTGTCAGCAGATGGTCTGTGAGACCTGGATTATTGAAATAGATAAGAGCTACAGGCTACTTCCTTCCTCCTTCACAGAAGGGAAACTGGACCGTAAACAGGGGCCAAAGCCAGCCTGGGGCACACAGCAGCAGTTCTGAGAAGGGAGGAACATGCCCAGGAACATTCCTGGGAGTCAGGAAAGTGGTTTTGTTGGGGATAGTTCCTTTCGTCACCAGAATAATTTGCCTGGCACGGCACATAGGAAGAAGTGATCTCACCTTGCCAAAAGAGCCCTGTCCCAGCACCTTCAGGAGCTCAAACTGTGAGGGATCAGCCTTCTCAGAGCCCTCCTTCACATGGTGGGTGATGTTGATTTCCTGCACGACACCTTCCCCCTGAAACAGAGGGCACACGGTTGGCAGGGACTCCTGAGCGAGGGAAAGGAGCTTTCTGGGGTCATGGAACAAGGACTGCAGCTCCAGACTCACGGGAGCCACACGGGAGAGAACCACAAAGGCTGGTGCTTGTCACAGGTATCAGCATCTGCAATCAATAAGGGTAGGGAGGACCAGGTAAATACAGACCCTCCCTCCCAACCACAGGGGCTGCTTTGAACTGCATTTCAGAAGAGTGCTTGAGAAGCACCTTCCTTTTTGAGGCACTGGTTGCAAAAACAGGAGTGTTTATGCCACTAAAAATCCCACAACACAAAAAATAAGGCACTGTTGTCAAAACAGGGCCAGGGCTGGCAAAAATCAGACATGTTGGAGCCCATCTGCTCAGCAATCTGAGCAACTCTGCAACATAAGTCTTAGTGCATCTTCAGCACATACAGATGATGCTTTAACAGACTCCAGCCTTCAAGAAGATTGAGGGGAAGCCAAGGTCTCTGGCACATGTTTTGTTTAAAACACATTATTTTACTTAAAAAAAATAAAGAAGAAAAAATGGATTTCATCAGCATAAGTAGAATAAACTCAGCAAGGGATCAGGGCCAGCACAGCCACAGACCCTGAGGTGATGCTGAAACACCTCCTATTCCCAGCAAAACTTTTGGACCCAAAGAACAGCAATAATGTTCAAAAATTCATTAAATTCTGCTGTCCCCAGCCCTGGGGAAGCTGTGGCCAGCAGAGGCTGCAGAAAGCTGGAACTACAATTTATTTTTTTCCCTTGCAGAGTTGGGGGGAAAAATTTACACTTTGTTTCCTAGACCTATTCAGACATTTAGTCTGGAACCACCTCATCAAAGCAGCTTTTAAAGCCAGCCAGGGGCAGGTGCCAGCCCTGCCTGCCCTGCCCAGCCCACTCCCACCCTCCAGTGCCCATGGATGTGGTTGCCCATCTGCACTGAGCTCCCTCCCCACTCTCAGGCTGGGTTTTTCTCAGTGTAGGAAGTGGCTTTGTTTCCATGGAGGGAATTCTGCTCTCTCCTGTGCTGCTCGGGCACTCAGGGCAGGGGCACAGGAGCTCCCTGGCGTTATCCTGCCTTTCCCTGGGCTTGGTGATCACAGGCAAGAAAGATCCATAATCCCTTAAACAACACATTTTCGTGTTCCTGATCTCCCAGCTTAAACCAGCCACTTTGCACTCCTGGGTCCATCTGGAGGCTGAGTCCCCGCGGGCAGCTGCCGTGAGGAACAGCTCCCCACCTCCAGAGCTGCAACAGGAGCTGGCCAAGCTCAGCTCTGCAGGGAGACAGCCCACAGCAGCGAGAGACCCGTTAGGAAGAAATTCTTCCCTGTGAGGGTCCCTGGCAAAGGTGCCCAGAGCAGCTGGGGCTGCCCCTGGATCCCTGGCAGTGCCCAGGCCAGGCTGGACAGGGCTGGGAGCACCTGGGACAGTGGGAGGTGTCCCTGCCATGGCAGGGGTGGCACTGGAGGGGCTTTAAAGTCCCCTCCAGTCCAGCCCATCCTGTGATCCTCCTACCACTTTGAGAAGCCATTTGGTATCTTGCTGACACAAGGGAGGATTTTCCCTCATGGACTCATCCGCCAGCTTGGAATTCAACACTCGGGACTCTTGTGACGAGCTCCTACAGCCTGGCTGGCAGCACACACAAATCTCCAGCACAAAACCACCCGTGTGCCACCGAGGCCAGCTTCTTCCAGAGTCACAACAACAAACTCTCCGAGAAGGCAGAGAAAGAAAAGCAAACCAGAGTGCCCTGAACACCCATGGGAAGCATCAGGAAGGGAAGCAGAGGGAGATGGCAGCAGGAGTGGCAGCAGGAGAGGCAGCAAGAGAGGCAGAAAGAGAGGCAGCAGCAGTGGCAGCAGCAGCGGCAGCAGCAGTGGCAGCAGGACAGGCAGCAAGAGAGGCAGCAGCAGCGGCAGCAGGAGAGGCAGCAGCAGAGGCAGCAGCAGTGGCAGCAGGACAGGCAGCAAGAGAGGCAGCAGGAGAGGCAGCAGCAGTGGCAGCAGCAGCGGCAGCAGCAGTGGCTGCGGTACTGACCGGGCTGGAGAGCTGGCTGGGGGCAGGCAGCTGCAGGCTGCAGGGCTTGGCTCGCTGCTTCCTGTGCAGCCAGAGCATCAGGAACGCCCACAAACGGGGAAATTTGGGGTCCCTTTCCATTGTCCCATCCCGATCAACATCGTCTGGCCCCAGGAACTGCGGCCCCAGAGCGGGGCTGGGGGCTCTGCCGCAGCAGCTGCAGGAGCTGCAGGAGCTGCAGGAGCAGGAGCTGCAGGTGGCTGCACCGGTGGCGGATGTGCAGTGGGACCAGACTCAGTCACACAGAGGGAGGTTCACGCTCCCCCTCCCCAGCAGCAACACTTGTGGTTGAGGCTTTTTTTTCTTCAGATTTGCTTTTAAAAAAAATAATAATCTCACAGCTCCTCGCTGGCATTTGGGTTCCCTGGCTCAGACAAGGCACTGATAGAAACCACACAGTCTCCTAAAGTGATTTCCATCTAATGCTGCCTGAAGTTCACGTCAGGCTGGGAGCTTTGGGTATTTCCACAACAGGGGAAATCGTGAGAAGCCACTTTTCTCTCTAAAACAGAAGTGAAAACCTCGCAAGAACCCACCCAGAAGTGTGATGACACCTTGGAGAGCTGCACATCTCTGCTCTGCCACTGGCACAGGGATGAGGGGGCACCCACGATGGGATTCCTCCAGGAATGTTTGGATTGGCATTCAGTCCTTCTCTTGCCTTATGCTGCACAAGAGCCCTTGCTGTGGAATCTGGAGTGATTTATCTGAGAGTTATTTATCTGAGAGCCACCCTGAAGGTCCATGAGGTGTTTTTAAGGGCATTTCTTGTTTCTGAACCCACCATGGCTCAGATTACGGGCAGGACAGAGCAGAGGTATTTAGAGGGCTCGTTTCGCCTCCTTCCCCCTCCAAACCTGTTCGCCTTTGACCTTTCCATCAGGACAGACAGATGTTTCCTGCAGCAAGACCCCAGAGGGTGCTGGTAAGAAAGAGGCCCCTTGAAATGAGTCAAAAGACACCCACACAAAAGGAAATATCCCCGTGTCAGCACTGATTTCTGAATTTCTCCCGAGAGTGCAGAGGATGGAACCAGTGAGACAAATGATGACTGTCTTGCCCCCTGTGCCCCACCACGTGCTCTTTGAGAACTGATAACGAAAGAAACAAATGACTGAGCAGCAGAGAGGCAGCTGGGCCCAGCCCCACCACGCTGCCTGCGGAGCTCCAAGGGCTGGGGCAGGTGCCAGGGCACGGAAAAGCACCTGCAGCTGCTGAACACAGCGGGAGCCTGGTTCACACAGCACCTCTGCATCCTGACACAGCCCTGGGAGGGGAAACCCTGCCCACCCTGTGCTGCCCAAGAGAAGCACCCATTCCTCAGCAGCTCCACGTTCTCACTGTGGGGGAGCAGCAAACTCCTGTGCCTGGGCCTGGCAGGAGCTGACAAATCTCGTTGTGACCAGGACAAATTTTCATGTTGTGTTACCAGCGTGGGAGAGGAGCCTCAGAAAGGCAAGAAAATCTCCCCTGTACATCCACGCACCCAAAAGTGCCCGTTCTGGCTCGCTGACAAGATCAGAAAGCCACAGGAGACACAAATGGCAGCACGGAAAGGGGGTTGGTGTGGGGAGGAAGGAGGAGGAGGACGATGAAATCAAGTCCAGGATGTCACGTGAGCAAGTGAGCAATAGCAGTCTCACAGAGCTGAGAGGGGCTGGCAGGGGCGGCAGGCAGGGCAGGAAAGGGTTTGGTTTGGTTTTCAGAGAGGTCCCTGTGAGCTCTGCTCACCCCTCGTGTGTGGGACAGAATGCAAATGAAATGGGTGAGTCTCAGTGAGGCACCCACTGCAGCTCTCCTACCTTGTCTGCAGAGTCCACCAGGTCTTTCTCTATCCAAGTGATGTCAGACTTTGCCTGTGGGACAATAAACAAATGTCAGCACAGAGGGGCTGTGATTGTCTGCTAAGGTTTTCCCAAAGAACTTGTCCAGCAGGACCAGGTGAGCTGTTCACAGCCACTGGGGCGTGTCACTGGGGGAGCCATTGCTCCTTGGGATGTGATGCTGAGCCATGAGGTACCTCCAGGAGAGCAGTTGGTCCCAGTAAATAAATTTACATTGATTTGATTTGATAAACTCAGGGTGACCTGGAGGTGGGACAGGAGCTACTGAGAGGGAGAAGGAAAAGCAAGCCCTGAGGAAGGGAGGAGCTGCGTGAGAACAGTGAGATTAGAGCTAGGAATTAACTGATTTTCAGCTCCAGAAGGACCAAATCAGATCGAGGGGCCCTGCAGTCACCTCTTCCCCTTCCTGCTCTGCACTGCTGTGCCCTCACAGGGGGAGCAGCTGGAGAGAGTCACTGTCCCACTGCTCAGGAGCAGCAGGGTGACAAATCCCCTTCCTGAGTGAAAAGTCATCACAAGACCCTCAGCAGATCCCACTCCAGGATCCCTCCCACCCACCAGGAAAGCAGCTCCATCCTGGCTCCTTCAGACAGCCCAGCCCGTGCCTGCGATGGGGTGGGAGGGCTGGATTCCCACAAATCCCACAAATCCCATGGATCTCTGCAGGTCCAGCCCTCCCTGCTCCTGGGGGAGCACCTGCTGCCACCCACAGCCTCCACAGGCATTTCCCACAGATCCCTGCACTGCTGGGAAAAGAGACTGGCTTCTCCTGGGAAATAAAAGCCCAGGAAGTGTCTCTAGTCAGAGGAGGAGACAAGCTCTGAACCTGCCTGTGCCGCCTTCGCAGGGCACACACGGCTGAGTCACCCGCAGCAGGGGCTGGGCACGGCTGGGCAGGGGGTTTTCCCAAGTTCCAAAACAAGTCCTGTTTTCTACTTTCCCCCTTTTTTTGAGGGAGGATTTTACAAGCCAGAAGCCAAGAGACAGGTTTGTTTTTGCTCGCGTTTTGTCACTTTGCCGGTTGAGACCGTCACATCTAAATGCAAGAAAAAAAAACCACCCTGCAAAAGCTCGAAACAGATTCTGCTCTTGGCATTTCACTTCCTATTCATCAACAACTAACCAGAAGCTGTTTTAATTTCTGTTGCTTCAACACATGCTCTGGTCCCAAAACACTCCCAAAATCTGGCAGCACCTAGGAAAGACACTTCTTAGAAAGCAGTCATACCCTCCAAAATGCCTTTTCCAAAAGAGTGCTTAATTAAACCTGGATAAGGTCTGGCTCTGTAGGATCAGGAATTCCCTGGCTCCTTGTGTCCTGCAGAAGAGACAGAGCAGGTATTTTATCAGACACTTGCCTCCTGGATCCTTGGCTTGCTGCGGAAGAGGAGCCTCAGCATCTCCAAAGCTTTGGGCTGTTATCCTCCCATCCTTCCCCAGCTGGCTCCTGAGCTGGCAGCCCCAGCGGCGCCCGCAGCGGCGCGAGAGCCCCGGTGCCGTGGTTGTGTCACTGGGATGTATTTTGGGAGTTTTACTGAAAGGAAACGGCGGTTTCGTATGGGGAAATGGCTTTGTGTGGCCATGGCTGCACAATGCAGCAGCCAAACGAGAACACTGGGCGGCTTTACGGGTGCTTAGGCATGGAAAGAGCCATCAGCAAATCTCAGCGGGCTTTTCAGGAGGATCAGTGCAGTCCCCCTGTCACACACACGAAAACAGGCTCAGAAACAACAATTTCAGGCACTGCACAAGGCAGCAACGAGCAACTGAGAGCCTCAGTAATTTTCTTCCTCAAAATTTCTCTACCCCTGCTCTGGACAGCACAAATGGTGATGCAGCAGGGATGCTCTCCCTGTAGGATCAGTGGAATTGCAGCTCTCCAGGGAAAGGGCCAGGAGGCAGCAGCAGCTTCTGGAGCAGCACAGGAGCAAGGTGGACCAGGGCCGTGAAGATGTTCCAGGGACTGGAACCCCTCTGCTCTGCAGCCAGGCTGGGAGAGCTGGGGGTGCTCACGTGGGGAAGAGAAGGCTCCAGAGAGAGCTCAGAGCCCCTGCCAGGGCCTAGAGGAAAGCTGGGGACAGAGTTTTTAGCAGGGCCTGTTGTGATGGCACAAGGAGTGGTGGTTTTGTGCTGAAGGAGGTGAGATTTAGATTAGATATCGGGAAGAAGTGTTTTACAATGAGGCTGAAAGCAGCTGGTCTCCTGAGGGAGCTGGGAGTGCACATGTGGCTCCCCATTTTCCTTGCACGGAGCAACAACTTCCCCATGGAGCAGCAGCTCCTGCTTGGGAGGGAGCTGGGATCAGTGGGAAGCACGAGGGGCTGCAGCTCTGCAGAGGAAGCCAGGCTGGAGTTTGTGGAGAGTAAAGGCTGCTCTGTCTGGAACTTTTTTCAAGTGGTGGTTCTCAAAAAGGGGAACAAATAAAGCAAAGAAACCTCCCCACTCACTGCCTGCCCTTCTGCAAAGGCCTTTTTTGGGCAGGGCTGGCCCTTGGCCTCATTTGCAACAAAAGAATTTGCCAGAACCTGGTACTTTTGATATTGTATTTCTGTGGTGGATCCTCTTCAGTGCTCCTGGGAGCCCCCAGCCTGAGGAATCCTGCAGGACACTGAGCAGAGCACGGCCCAGGCTGGGAAGGGAAGGGTTCAGCTGGGGATACCTTGGGGCCACGGACTCTCTTAAAATAAAAGGGAGATTCTGAGCAATCCTAGAGGATCTGCAGGGAGAGAGAGGCCTCCTTAGCCTTTAACTCACTCTCAACAAGGCCATTTGCTGACAGACAAAAGCCTCGGGGACACTGGGGCCTGAGGAGGAAGGGACACCGCAGGGTGGCTTTGAAGGTGGAAGTCCTGCCCAAAGTCACTGCTAAACACACAGCCCGGGAGCACCGGGGACCTCGGGAGTGGAAATTCCCAAGCAGGGAATAAGGACAGGGGCGGGTTGCTGGCAGGAGGTTTGCAGGAGGGGATTACTGGAGGGAGCAGGGCTGCACGTTTCACACCGTCCCCCAGGACTGTTACTGCTCTCCTGAAAAACAAAACCAACCAAAAATGGCACAGGGAGGAGAAACCCAGAGGACACAGTCAGGCCTCTGCCCAGTGGGGGTAACGTGGTGTCCAGAAATCCTCAAATCATCAAAGCCTTTGTGCCCAAACCCTTACACAGCCAAGGCAGCTGAAGAAGGGAATGATCAGCTCCATCCTGGCGTGGAAAACATCAGGAGCCTCCCCACACATGGCTTAAACAAAAGTCTGACTCCTGGAAACGCTCTGCCATCCTCCTGGGGGCAATTCCTCCCCACTCACAGAGGCAACCAAACGGTGTAAAATCAACCTGGCGACTCCTGGGAAGGACTCTGCTGCTCCTCCAGCCATCCTGGCTCCCCACAACAGGGGTTACAGGCAAACCCCTAGAAAGGGAACGCTGCCACGGACAGGCAGTGCCACACTGGCACCCCTCGAGCACATTCCAGCAGGTGGCACTCGGAGCATCTTCAGCGTCCAAATGTGTTTCTCATTTGACACGGGATGGGGGGAGCCCAAAGGCCATTTCATAAGCTCACACGTCATAAACACCCCCCTGGGAAGATTCAGCACCCCTGAAACAGAGGGATCCTGGAGATTGTTCAGGGATGAAGGGTTTTCTCAAGCAAAGCCTGAGGCTGAGGAAGGGAGGAGGCAGATGGTGGCTCACACAGCTGAGCCCCTGTCCTTTTGCTTCACAACATCCTTTTTGATCTGCTCCGTTTTTAACCAACTCGTTTCACAGGGAAACCAAAATATCTTGTTTATGTCAGAGGGCTCAGGTTGGTTTTGAGATGGAGAGCAGAGAGGCTCCAGCACAGGCACCCCCTCACACTCCCAGGCTCCTCCTGCTCCTGGCTCTATCCAGGGCTATGCTGGCAGCAGATCCTGAAAGTTTCTTCCAAAAAAAAAAAAAAATACAATTTCCCCACCCTTTCCACGCACCACAAGCTGCAACTGGCCAGGATCAGCTGACGATGAGCTGTTTGGGCTAAAGATACAAGCTCAGGCAAAAGATGTTCACAAACTCCACGGAGACTCCCCAGTGGCTCCGGTGCTGCTGCTGTGAGGGGGAGCCAGCAGGACTCTGCACCCAGTGAAACGTGACACTGGAGAGGAGAACACCTCTATCAGCCGGGAGATAAGGGATTACTCAGTTCTGCAGCTTCTACAGAGCAAATCAGCCTCCGGTGGAAAAGAGCAGAGGATGCAGCCTGCCCTTCCTGCAGCCCTGCACACACCTCCCAGCAGGGAGAGGAGCTCTGCTCAGCAAATTCCAACCAGCTCGGGCTTTGAAGGTGGGAAAACCAGGAGACCCCATCCCAGGCTGTTCCAAATGCAGAATCCCACTCTGAGGAACCAGCAGTAAACACCACCCTCATCAGGGCATGGGCAGTTCTGCTACTTTCAGTAGAAAAGCTGAAAACTCTTTCTAGCTGAATTATAAAATACAACATTGGTTTCACAACAAGAACCAAGACTTGTTTGCTGCCCTTGGAGTAACCGTGGGATGTGGAAACTATTCTGTATTGCAGGAGTGCTGGAATTCCACACTCCTCCCACAGCACACAGGCTGCCCTCCCCTTGCAAGGCTCACAAAAGTGTCTCAGGACCTGGAGAAGCCTCTGCCTGGTACCTGCTGGGGTTGGTCTGTGCAGGCAGGGAGAGCCCAGCCCTCTCCTGCCCTCGGAGAAGGTCACACGTGCTGAGAGAAAGGGATTGTCACCTTTTGGGGGTGGCTGTGAACTGCAGCAGGGTTAAAAGCAAAACAAACCCTGTCCAAAACACACCCCGAGCTGTGCGTTACCAACAGCCCAGTGAGAGTGCACAGGATGAGTGTCTGCTGGAGCAAAGCTCTAATTTATCATTTAATGTCTATAAAATCCTGGATGCAGCCAGCAGCCACCCCCTCCATGGCTCAGCTGCTCTGTGTGCCAGGGACAGGACCATAACATCACATCCATCCCAAACATAGAGACTACATCCATCCCCTTCCCAAACATGGGGATCACCTCCATCCCCTTCCCAAATATGGGGATCACATCCATCCCCTTCCCAAATATGGGAGATCACATCCATCCCCTTCCCAAACACAGAGATCACATCCATCCCCTTCCCAAACATCACACCACAGGGACTGCAGCCACCCCCACACTGGGAATACCGTGTTTTGCCCTGTTCCCCTCAGATGCTATTTTAATGAGCTTTTTTCTCCTCACTCTGTGGAGGCCCCAGGGGTCCCCTCCTGGACCCCAAGGATGACCACTGACCCCAGTGCTGGTGCAGAGCCAGCACATTCCCAATCCATATCCAGGCCAGCCTTTTATGTCCAGTGAAATTCACCCCTCTGTCAGCGAGGGGATCAGTTCAGCCTCATCTCAGAGCGTCCTCAGCCCCCTCGGCATTCCCAGAGCAGCTCTGCCCACTCTGAGCCTTCAAGCACAGAGAGGGTTAAACCCCCTCCTTTCCTCCTGTTCCAAAGGAGTGGCATTTCCCAGCCGTGCTCTCCAGGACTGGCAAGGGAAGGACCTGGATTTCAGCTGCAGTTGGGAAACCCTTCGTGCCTCAGAGCTGCAGTGAGAGCAGCAGGAGCTGCTGCAATCCTGTGCTCCCGCTGCTGGGAGGCTGCCCCGGGCACACCCCGAGGGCATTTCCTAAGGGAGAAGGAAAAGGGCTCCAGGCAAGGCAGGAGTTCTTAGATAGCTGGGGCTCCCCTCCCTGGCGCTCCCCAGCCCGTGGCAGCCCTGGCAGGCAGCACAGTGCAGCCAGAGGGAAAACAGCTTTTGCAGCTTCACCTGGAGCTGGGCAAGGAATTCACTGCTCGTGCCCAAGCCAGGCTTCACTTCCAAATACAGCTGGGAGCTTCAGGCAGATCTGCCTGTGTGTGCAGGGAGAATCCCAGCCAGCATCCTGGCCAGCCAGGGGCCCACAAACCCAGCCAAGGGCACTCCACGCTCCCAATTGCTGGGGTGGATGACCCAGTGACCCGAACCCAAACTCTGCCCCCTTCAAAAATCAAATATCAATGCCTTCTTCAGGGTCTTCTCCAGTGCCAGCCCTCACCACTGTCCCCTCCAAGCAGAACACACAGTAACAGATTTTCAGGGATTTATTTTCCTTCAGTACAAGAGGCTTTCTGGAGACAGAACATGAGGCAGCTTCTACAAACTCACCAGGGGGATGGAAATGGCAGAGAAGAAACCGGAGTGGTTTGGATGGGTCAGGGACCATGTGGGAGGGCTGCTGGAGCAGAGTCTCCTACATTCCTCGTGTGCAAGTCCTGTAAGCTGACCCCTCTTCAATTATCCCTTAGAGTCTGCAGCTCATCAGAGACTGCTCCTCAAACAGGCATTTATTTGTGTTTTCTAAGAGCTCAGAAGCTGCTGCTCGCCACAGCCCAGCCCTGCCAAGGACACAGAGCAAAGGCTCTGCCAGGAACAGGCCAGGCAGCTGTCAGGCACTGCTGGAGCAACAAACCCACTCAATTCCTTCAGCTGACAAGGCAGAGCAGCCAGTTTGAGCTCAGAGCTTTACCAGTGACAGGCTGGAAAAGCCAAATACTGAGAGTGGCCACAGCTGCTGCCCAGTCCCTGCAGCGTCAGGGAAATTTCCAGGCAGCACCACAGCACACTGGAGATGTTCTGGATGTTCTGCTCCCACGTCCTGCCCAGCCACAGGGCCAGTCTGGCCAGAACACTGCTGGCTGGGAGCGCCAGGAGAGGGGCAGTGGGCTGAGAGGGGATTTGCTGAGGTATCTGCCCGTTCCCACAGTTCCACGGATTTCCAGGTCCAGGAGGAACCAGCAGCAGCTGTGCAAACACACAGAGCACAGCACTCACTTATTTGTTTTGAAACCCTTCACGTTAAGAGGCTGAGATTAGTGTTGTCCAGCACTGACCAGGATCACAGCACTGGATGTGGGTCCTGTCCTGGAGCTCAGGGCAGTGCTGGCACCAGAGCCCTCCCTCACCTGGACCCTCACAGGCCAGGCTGGATGGGGCCTGGGGCAACCTGGGATGGTGGAAGGTGTCCCTGCCCAGGGCAGGACCTGTCTGCAAGCTTTAGGTCAGGATAAACCAACAGGAGCTACACAGACGTGGGGAAAAGCCTCATTTCTCCCCGTGCTGCACTGCCCCAGCCAGGCTCAGCCTGAGCACCTCCTGCCTGGTGCCTGTTGGGGCACAGCACTGCCCTCATCCAGGCTCAAAGGTCCCTTTTATGGTGCAGAGCTGGGAGAGCTCAGCTCTTCCTTCCCCAGCTCTCCTGTGCTCTGTGATTATCACCCCTGAACAGGCTGATCAGCACCCTCAGCCCGTTCCCCAGAGAGAGTGTGGGCACGCTCAGCGCTGCAGCTCCACTCCTCTGCTTTTCATGATGAAGTGATTTCACTAATTGGGTGTTGTACTTCCATGTACAATTCCTCATGCTTGGCACCTTCAGGGAGCACAGGCTCACCCCTCAGCCAAGCTGGCTGCAGAGCAGGCTGAAAAACCCCAGTTATGACAGCTTCCATTTTCCCACTGAATTCAGCTGTTCCCCAGCTGAACAAGGACCAGTTTCACCCAACCTGGCAATTAAAATTTGGAGAACACAGGAGAGAATGAGGTTCTATATCCAGAGAGGCTTTTAATCACTACCACCAAAGAGGACGAGAAAAAATCCATCCTTGTACCCATCCTGCCCTGGATCAGCAGCCTGGTGTTAGGGATGTGGCCATGATTAACCCTGTTTTCAGTGCAAATTCAAAACACTGCCTCATCCCATCACTGTGAGCACTGACTCCTCCCCAGCCCCAACCAGCACAGGGATCTTGCAGACATTCCCCAGGCAAACACTGAGGAATGGGGCCTGCAGGGACTTGTGTACCACAACTGTTCTTGAAAGGTAGAAAACACCAGAGCTTGTGATACACACCAGCTGTCCTTGCTGGGAAGCTGAGCTGGAGCTACAAAAGCAGCAAGAAAGTACCAGAACAGGGCCAGCCTGGCCCAAACCTCGGTACCTCTGCAGTGACCACTGGAGTTTCAGCTGAGATGGCCACGGAGGTTCACACTCCACCAATCTCACAGCACCAACTGCGAGCTTCCCGACTCTTTTGAGGAACTCTTGGATTTCCTCCCTTTCCGAGAGCCTTTGGTTGTGGCCCAGGCACACGAGGGCTGTGCTTTGGCAGCGTCCTGCTGGCAGGGCCGGGAGGGACAGCGCTGCAGCGTGGGCGCGCAGCGATCGCCGCTGTCGCCGCTTCAGGTTATTTTTAGCAGAGATCACAGAGTGAGCTGCAAAAGGATAGCACAAACCTGGAAAAAGGTGCCTCTCCCCCCTGCGTGTGCAGCTCTCCACACACAGCACAGAAGGGTGTGGGAGGGAGCCTGAGCAACCTTCAACGTGAGAATAGTCACCTCGGATGGCGACGGCCACTGCGCAAAGCCAGAGCCAGGAGCTGCTGCTGATGCCTACCCACAGAAAGAACCGAAACACACAGATATTCTGGGTGCAGCCTGCTCCCCCATCTGCAGCATCTCAGGGCAGAGCTTGCCCTCAAGCTGAAGGTATGTGTTTACAGGAGGGATTTCATTGGTGCTGGTAGCAAACATACCTTGTACAAACTTGGAAAACGCCACCGAGGTTATTTCAGGAGCACGCAGCAGAGCTTTGGGTGCTCAAAAGTTACCCAAAATGGGATTGTCAGACACTGCTCACAGGCATTTTGGCCACAGGGCCTCAGGAAAGTGGAAAGCAGGACACCTAAGGCAGCACAGGGCTCCTGAGGCTTCCCTGCTCTGGGATGTTGGAGAACTTGCCCTCTGCTCTGCTCCAGCTTGGACTGAACGTCCATGACCCACAGGGCAGCAAAGGGAACCTCAAATGCTTTTTGGCTTCTATCTCATGATCTTTCTGTGGCATGGCATCTACAGATGGAATCAGCCAGGGTTTCTCTCAGTGATGTCCTTCAAAGAGGAAAAAATCCTAAACGATTTTTAAAGAAACATCCGTCAGCAGCATTTAGGGAAGGGCAGTTTAGCCAAGTGTTTGAAGATGAAAGAGGCAAAGTCTCAAACCTTAAAAACCCAGCTGGAATCCAACCAGAAGACACAAGATTCCTTTTTCCTCATGCCAGAAATGCAGGCACAGTGAAGAGTTGCAAACCCACTGCTCTCAGGGGAGGGAAGGGCAAGTTCCATTGACCTGAATTCATCTGACCCAAAGATTTCTTTGCAAGCCACTGAAGAAGTGCCAGGCAAGCTCCAGAGCGGAACAGAGGCAGAACAGGTAGGGGAGATGCACTGGCGCTGGTAGAAATCCACAAACATCCCAGGGAAAAAAACTGGCTGAAATGTAGACAACTGGGGCTTAGGTTTAAATATCTTTTACTAAAAATACAACGTAACCAGCTGGAAAAACAAGGCAGCAAGCCCCCAGAGCCTTCGGCAGGGCCGATGATTCAGAGAGAAGCTGCCACAGGCCCTGGCTGAGGGCACAGAGCTCCTGAGAGCCCACTTGGGAAGGCTGCCCAGGGCAAACCCAAAGTGTTGTGTCATTCTCCACGGTCAGAGCACGGCTGGGTCAGAAAAGGAAATGCTGAAGGATTATGATTTCACGGTACTGACATGGCTCTTCTGCTCTGCATGAGTGCAGGACACAGGAATGGGCACAATCAGGAGACACCCACGGGACAGCATCGTGCTGGTCCTGCACTTGGGGAGGGCTCTCAGCACACAAATCAACTCCTTCCACACCACGCTGCTCATGCGTGGAGCAGGGTGAGCTTTAGGTGTCTCAAGAAGGAGTAGCAGGTTCAGATCCCTGCCCAAAACAGAAAACAGCAGCCCAGGTCTTTCTGTCATTCCCAGCTGATGCTGCTGAGGATGCAGAGGGCAGCTTGGCAGAGCTGGAGCTTCTCCCAGCCCCACCAAGGCAAGAGAATAAACAGATACCAGACACTCAGCAAGGGCAGCTGTGCCAAAACCATCAAATACTCTTGTACTTCTCATCCCAGCTGGCAAGATCACAGCACAGAGAAAGGCATAAACACAGCATCGAAACACCCCAGGGCTCCTCACTTCTCACCCTCAGCCACAGCCCCCTCCAGCTCCCAGTGCTGGAGCGAGGGTGCCCTCCCGAAAACCTTCCAGGCATGTTTGGATGACCAAAGGGACGGAAGACAGGAGTTTATCTTCCCTCTTCCCCGTCTCCAGTCCCTTGCACTCCCACGTGCACTCCTGCAGATCTACAGAGCAGCAGCTTTACAGGGTTTAAAAATAACCATCCCCATCCTGCTCCCGAGTCAGCTCACACCCCCCACGCTCAGGGGACCTGCAGAGGTCACCTGGGGCATTTTTTACCTGGGATGGAGGATTCCCACCTTCTTCTGGAGCTGGCTGCCCGTTCTGCAAAGCAAGAGAACCCGCTGTTAGCACATGCTGGGCATGGGATTTTCCTCATGTCCCTCATGAAAGCTGGTGGCTTTGGGACAAAACAGGGCAGGGTGGCACTTTGGACATGGTCAAGGTGATTGAATATTTCCCCATAACCAGACTCTTGTCTTTTAACTTGTTTAAAAGAAAGTCTCTTGCCCAGAGAGTCTCTCCACACTTCCCCCAAATGAAACTGGGGCTCTTTATCCACCCAGTGTTGCTCGTGGGGCAAACAAACAGCACCAGGGAGGATCCCCGGGCTGCTCGGTGCAGATCCCCACCCCAGAGAGCTGCAGAGCTGCTCCATCCCACCCTGCTGCTCCTGGACTGCTGGCAGCAGCCCAGCCCAAGAGGTAACAACCCTTGTGCCATTGTACTGTTGTGCCATTGTGCCATCAGCTTTCACTGGAGCGTTTATCGGTTATTCACCACTCTATCGCAGCTGATAGCTGCGGGGAATGTGCCCCGCCCGGCTGGCTCCAGGTGCAGCCCCGCACAAAGTCACGGCAGTGACCCGAGCACCCGAGTGGCACCGGCCCGGTCAGCCCGGGCTGAACCGGGATCGGGTTCAGAGGCACCGGCACCGGCCCCGGTCAGCCCGGGCTGAACCGGGATCGGGTTCAGAGGCTCCGGCACCGGCCCGGGCTGAACCGGGCTGAACCGGGATCGGGTTCAGAGGCTCCGGCACCGCCGGGGAAGCCGCGCGAGCAAAGTGTGTGGATTTCACTGAGACACAGATACCCAGAGCAGGATAAGCACGTACAGGAGGTTTTCTGCAGACTGTGGAGAAAAACAAGGGCAAGAAGACTTTGCTTTGACATCTGTTTGCACTGCAGTCTCAGGCATTCCTCTCCTCCTCAAAGAACAAGGGAGTTTATTCCTTCCTTTCCAGCAGTTATGGGCCAAGTGAAGAGCTGCAGTGCCAGTGGATTCAGACCCTCAGGGGAATGGCTGGGTTCTAGAGCCTTTCAGGAACTGACAGAAACAAAGCCAGCTCCTTCCCCAGAGCAGCAAGGATCCATTGAGATGATCAATCTGACCTCTTCCTCAGGTCTCCACTATGCTGCAGTATTTATTTACATCTGTATGGACCCGACCTGAGCTCCACAACCGACCTTAGCCCCAACTTAACCTTAAGTTCCAAGGCAGTTTCAGCCAAGGACTGAAAGCAGGCCCCAGCAGCCCATGCAGGAGCTCTCCCAGAGGAATGCTGCCCTGCTGTTTACACGGAGCGCTCGGTGCCATTAGCACGGGGAATAGCTGAGCAGTGAAGTAAGAATTTGTGTTTATGAACAGCCCCCACAACGCAGGGGGAGCCACGGCAGCGAGATAACCACACTTGGAAAGAGGCTGATGTTTACTGGCTCAGCTGTCACCCATCCACAGCTCATAACTGGCTGCTAATCCAAACCACAGCTCGGGGAGGGCTGGTTTTCTCTCAAACAGCTCAAGAAGCAGAATTTCTGTGTTGGACAGGGGGAAACAGTGCCAGGCTCCTGGTGGGGAGAGCAGATCCACAAGGCACATGTCAGGAGAGGGGTGAGTGGATGCAGGAGGTGTCCAATCCCTCGGCTTCAAGGGTGACCCGGGAGCCACCAGAATTTCGAGGGCTCAGTTTTATCAGCTCCCCGCACAGGAAAACTTGTCCTTCTGTTGCTGACAAAAACCCATCCTACTTGGGATGGAAGGGATGGGGTAAGAAAGGGAGCAGTGCCCATGCCAGGGAGGTTTCCTGGGCATGCAGCTCCCTGCTCTTAGAGGGATGAAGCTCCTCATGAAATGATCCTTTCTCAGGCTGACACAAGTCAGATGTGTGAGCAGAGAATTGCAGTGTTTAGAGCCAAGTGCTCGCCTTCCACACCAGAGGAAAAGCAGTCCTTATTCCCTCATATGGAATTGCAGGGCCGTTTGTATATGTTCCAGATGGAAACAGCTCCAGACTCATCACCTCCCAAGATAAAATACGGCCACTCAGCACGCCACGAGCAGGGCTGAAATAGTTTGTGGGTTTCTTGGCTTGACATTTGCCTCTTTAAAATGCTTTATTTCTGCCCTGCCCCTGCACACCACACACAGGGGGAGCAGGTGCAGCTGCCCTCCCACAGCACTCTGGGGCTGCACAGGAGCCTCCCAAATGTCCCGCTCCGAGAGAACTCCCAAGGTCTCCCTCCTGCAGCAACCTGGCAACGTCTGCGGCAGAGGGAGGCCCAGCAGCTGCTCCCTGGGGTGCCCGGGGCAGTGAGCCGCTCCCCAGGCTGTGTCGGAGCAGGGCCTGGGCTGCTGATGAGGCACCACACCGGAGCCCGCAGGCTGTCCTTGCGCTGCCCTGCCCGGGGCTGAGCGGAAAAGGGGATTAGAGCTCTAATCTGATGGGCACGTGGAGCAGCAGCCAGGGCACCTCTGCACCCCTCCAGCTGCCCCAGAGCTGACACAAACCCCTCCTGAGCACACCCCGGGCCAGTTTCCTTAATAGCACACAGAAAAGTATCCTGGAAAACAAGTGTGCTCAGTTACGCAACTGCCAGCCTGGCTGAACTTGGGAGATATTTATCTTAGGACATCTTGCGCTTTAAATCCTTTTAATTCCACATAATCCGCAGCACAGGGAGCAATTTCCAGAGCAGGCCAGTGTGCTCTAATGTGAAACCAGGACGAGGTGCATCCTGGCAGGGCTGTGGGGACGGGGCCCAGTCCTGCTCTGTGGTCACACCACCAGCTCAAGGCATCCCAGGTTATGGACAGCTCTGCCTGCAAAAGCAGCCTGCTGCTGCTCCTGCATCCTTAGGCTTGGAGCAGCCACTTTTGAGGGGCCCCAAAACCCCTCATAAGCACCAGGTACCCAGAGATGCTCTTTCACCCAACTCTGATGAGCCATGAAACACTCAAAGAAGGAGCAGAGGAAGAAATCCTTCACCTCAGAGCTCCTGCTAGTTTGACACAAGAACAAGGCATGTTTAAATTGTTGCCATTGAGTGGAATTTATGGATCTTGCCTACTGCAGTTCAGAGAAAGGAAATAATTCTACAAGAATGGAGATCTCCAAAGGAACTCTGGTAACCCAAACAGAGGAGTCTCTGCACAAGGCATATCAGAGACAACAGCCACTCAGCTGTCTCCCTTGTCTCTCGATCATAGTTTGCACAGCTCAAGCTACCATGCTTGAAAAAAGAGTTATTCGTGAGCAGCTCCTGCTCAATAAAGGGTGATAAATATATACAGGCAAAAATAATTAGCTTGAAGTGGTGGAGTTTGCCGTAATCCCACGTCAGTTGCATTGTTGTAGGTTTGTGTAATGAAAGAAGAATTTGAAGCAAAGCGGAGCCCTGATGACGGATCCTTCGCTATGGGGATGAAGTCATGGAATCAAAGAAACACAGGATGGTTTGGCATGGAAAGGACCTTAAAGCCCACCTCATTCCCCCTGCCATGGCAGGGACACCTTCCAATATCTCAGGCTGCTCCCAGCCCCATCCAACCTGGGCACTGCCTGTGCCAGGGCATGCCCACCCTCCCAGGGAAGGATTTCTATGTCACTCTGCTCCATTCTCCAGCGTTTGTGCTCTGCCCCAGGCATGTTTTTCTACTACATAAGCAATATTTGGAATAATGCAAGCAGAAGAGAGAATGGCAAGGGTAAAACAAGCAGGAGCAATGATTATAAAGCCCAGACTGCAGGACAGAGGGAGTTCAAGCTCCCATTGCCACCCACTCCCACGCGTTTCCCTGGCATGGCTGAGCTCCAGTGGGCCAGGGACAGGGGCACCACAGGGCCAGTTCTCCCTGAAGACAGTGGAAAAACCCCAAATCCCTCAACAATAGGACTGATGCCTCCACCAGCACAGTGACAGCACCTCTGCTCCATGACTCAGAAAGCAAAGGTCGGAGGAAGCCGGTTTCTAACCTGGATGGCAGCGATCCCAGGGCAATTTACGTAACCGGTGTTCCAGAAACGTCTCCTTGCTTTCTCAGTGGTGCCACCTCTCCCAGGAGGGGTGAAAACTTTCCCCTTGGGCCCCTGCCCTTGGCCATTTTCACCTCAAAGTGCAAAACTCCTCCCAAGCCCTGTTCCCGCTCCGCTGCTGGATCTCAAGGAGCTCTGTAACGTCTGACCCAGGCGTGGAGGTGAGGAACACCTGTATAATTCTCCTCACTGTAATTGAGAGTGTGTACTTTTCATTTTAAACCAAAGGGAGACAAATTGCTAAGTCCCATTTGACAACCTGAGATGCAAAATACCCGATCTGCTGAAATCCCACCTGCACGTGGTGCCTGGCGCTGACCCAGAGCTGTGGCCAAGGTGAGAGGCAGAAGGGGAGAGCCAGAGGCTCCCTCCAGTTTCAGTTTAGGAGTAACCCACACGCCATGAGGAAATCAGTGCCGCTGCCAGGAGCCGGCTGACAGCAGCCTGGACCCCCAGCCTTTCCTCTGGAAGCAATCCCGTGGTGCTGACACAGCGCTGGCACCGGGACACCAGCACAGGGACACCGGCACTGAACGGAGCCTCGCCGCGGCTTCCCCTGCCCTGGGCACCGGAATTCCTTTCCTCCCAGTATGAGTCGAGCGGCGTTTTCTGGATTTTCAGGCATGTCCCTTCGTAGGAAGGGGAAACCACAAATAAAAAGCCCTGTGTCCCAGCAATGACCTCCGGCCTGGCCCTGGACACATGACGTGATTTGGGAATCGCCGCAGGACTTCCCTCCTCTCCCAGCCTGGAGCACAAACTCCTCCTCACGGCTCCAGCGATGCTTCAGAGCAGAGGCTCTGCACCCACTGCACCTTTGTGCCAGGTGTTTGGCCCAGGTAGAGCCTCCTCACCACATGGGGGGCTCCAGGAGAAACTGTGCCATACCTGGCTGATGGAAATTAGGAAACCTCACCTCAAATGGCCATTGCCTCCCTGCTGTCCCTGCAGCAAGGGGGAAACGCTGCCTCTGCTCAAACACAGACCTCTGAAGAGGCAATTTTATACAGGAATGAGCAAATCTGACCAATTAACCACGGAGACATCCCCAGGTATGATAACAGAGTGTGCCAGAACCAAATCCTGACAGAACAAGAAATCACCACGGTCTGTGAAACACCTGGGACCAAATCCCCACCTCCCCTCTGGTTTCTCCAGGAGAGCTGCTGGTTCCAGTCTGAGTGGGAAGATGTTTAACTGAAGAGTGCCAGAGCACAGTGCCCAGCTGGCTGCTCTGCCATGGGTGACAACTGCTGCAGGCTGTCCCTTCCTTCGGAAATGGCTGTGCCAGATGTGCACAGGGCATGAGCTCCCTCCTGCACATCTGCCTTGGGGGTCTCAATAAGGAGGAAAGAGCCAAGAGGGAGGAAAGAGCACACGTCCAGCAAAGTGACACGGGAGCGTGGTCGGAGTTGGCGGCGCAGGCCTTTGCGAGAAGACGGCGCTGGGAGGGTGAGGGAGAAACCCCCAAAATTGAGATCTTTATTCCTGGGCCTTCAGCCGGGTCCGCTTTCCTCCGTGCCCGGGAGGTTTGTGAGCGCCGCCTGCACTGCCCGAACGATCGCAGCCCGCACGGGCAGCAGCGAGCCCGGCGGCCCCCGGTGCCCCCGGAGCCCCGTCCGCAACCCCGGGCGCGCACAGCGAACCCCAGAGCGGCCCCGGAGCGGTGCCGGAGCGGTGCCAGAGCAGCCCCGGAGCGGTGCCGGAGCGGTGCCAGAGCGGCCCCGGAGCGGTACCGGAGCGGTGCCAGAGCGGTATCGGAGCGGTACCGGAGCGGTGCCAGAGCAGCCCCGGAGCGGCCCCGGAGCGGTGCGGAGCGGTACCGGAGCGGTACCGGCAGCGCGGGGCTCCGGTGTCCGCGTTCCCCCGGCGCGGGCGCGGCTCGGGCCGTGCGGCTCCGGCTCCGCGGGGTCCCGCCGGGCGCTCCTTTGTTCGGCGGCGCCCCCCGCCCCGGAGCCCCCCCGCTCACCTCCGTGTCCAGATGCACCAGCTCCATGTCGGGCCAGGGCTCGGCCAGCTGGGCGAGCGGCATCGCTGCCGGCGGGTGCCCGCGCCGGGCTGGCTCCGAGCGCCGCCGGGCTGGGCACCCACCGGCTCCGGGCCGGGCCGGGGCGGGGCGCGGGGCGGGCGGCAGGCTCCGGGGAGGGGCCGCGGGGCTCCGCCGCCCGGAGCATCCGGCAAACCCAGCCCGGCGTGCGGCGGCCGCGGCAGCGGAGCGGAGCGGGCAGCGGCGGAATCGCTCGGCTTGGAAAGGCTCCCCCCGAGAGCATCGAGCGCAGCCGTGCCCCAGCACCGGCACAAGGCCACCGCCAATCCAAGTGCCACATCCGCACGGCACAATCCCTCCAGGGATGGTGACTCAACCTGGGCAGCGAGTTCCAACGCCTGACCACCCTTTTGGTGAAGAAATATTTCCCAATACCCAGCCTAAACCTCCCCCGAGGCAGCCTGAGGCCGTTCCCTCTGCTCCTGTCCCTGTTCCCTGGAGCAGAGCCCGACCCCCCGGCTGTTCCCTCCTGGCAGGAGCTGTGCAGAGCCACAGGGCCCCCTGAGCCTCCTTTGCTCCAGGCTGAGCCCCTGCCCAGCTCCCTCAGCCCCCCCTGGGGCTCCAGCCCCTTCCCAGCTCTGTTCTCCTCCCTGCACACCCCCAGTCCCTCTCTGTCTCTGACCCCACAGTCTGAGGGTCTCAGCAGTGCCAGCACAGGGAACAGACACTGCCCTGGGCCTGTGGCCCCACCATGACTGGAACAGCCCAGGTGATTTTCACTGAAACCTCGGGAAGTGATCACTGAAATACCTGCTCTGGGAACACGGGAGCCTTGCCAGGGAGAGCTGTGGCTGAGCCAGTGAGAGATGTCCCTGCCCATGGCAGGACAAGATGGCCTTTACAAATCTCTTCCTACCCAAGCCATTCTGTGGCTCTGCAGCATCCTCACAGCACCACAAAAACCTGAAACTTACTCACAAGTCCATGACACTGAGTCCTGCTCTTGTGTGCCTTGGGAAGATTTTTCCTGTGGGAGTGCCCAGCTGTTTCCCTGTGTGCACAATCTGCACCAGGAGAGGGTGAGGACAAACGTGGTGACACGGCTCAGATCGCTGCTGAGCTCAGGAAACTGCTCCAGGAAATCCGGATTCCAGGTTTGGGATGTGCCATGAATCACTGCTCATCACCTCCTGCAGTGCCCCTGGAATTCCCTAAAAATCAGGGATAAAGAACACATCCACCTTAAAAACGGTGTTCAGAATTCCTGGCTATTCTCTCCTGTCAGGTTCTCACACAGGAAAAAGTTTTCTTCTACTCACATTTTCCAAACCCCAATGCACTCCAGGAGAAGGCAGAAGTTCTCAGCCTGACCTTGCCTCCATTCCTGCTCCAGGTAATGCTGAATCCCAGTTGGATTAACAGAAGGTGAAATGTGCCACGGGAGATTGCTGCTAAGTTCAGGGCAGGATGTCAGGGTAGGAGAAATGAGGTAGTGGTGTCCCCCAGGATTTATTTCCAGTCAAAGAACAGCTATAAAAAGCATCCTTGATCCTGGAAGCAGGGTGCAAAAAGAAAAATCTGCTGTTTGGGTGGCTGTCATGGCTAAATACAGTGATTAAAACATATAGGCTGGCATTTTTCTGAGACACTTGCAGGCTGGGAAGAGCTGCTGCTGTGGTAAACAGAGACTTGGGATCAGCTGGGTGCTTTGTCAGTGCTGCATTCGCTGAAAGTTCAAAATGCTTTCGTTTGGTCTTAAAACCATCAAATCCTCCTCAAATACAGTTGTAGATATTTTTGCCTCTGCAGCTGGCTGGCTGTGTAACATTTTTCCTTTGCAGGGAAGCTGACAACATTTGTTAAGCCAGTTAAGAAGAAAATTAACTCTATCCCAGCCCAAACCAGGACCTCCCCAAAGCAGATGGAGACTGATCAGTGTCATCACCACCAGATCCAATTCTGACTGACTGTTCCAAAAGCTGGCCGAGTGATTCTCCCCATGAGCACGCAGTAACCCAGTGCTCCCGTGGCTCACTGCATCTTTTCTTTTTTCTGAATCCATGGGCAGCTCATCCCCGCCTGCTTTGTGTGATGCTGCTTTTACACATACAAGGAAATGCAGAAAAGCTCACAGGCACAAGACCTTCCTTGCAAGGCAGAGTTCCAAATATCTGCTGCAATTTCCAGACTCGTCTAATTTGCTAAGACAGCCAATTAATTAGAGCTTGCAGCAACCCTCTCTGTACTTTTAATATTGGCCAAACAGATCCAGAGCTTGTTGTTGTCCTTGCAGGGAAACTGAGTCAGGTTTTCAGTGTCAAGGCAGGAACTGAACTCCATATCCTGATTTCTAATCCCCAGATCCCCTTCACAATCTCATTTCTTCACCTCTTCTGCTTCGTTTGCCTCTATGGAGGAAGAGATGATGGATCGCCTTGTTTAATCCCAGGAACATTTTTCCTTAGCGTGGTACAAAGATACAAAGCAAGGGCCCTGGAAATGAGAAAACCTGGCTGTCTCTGAGAGCTTTTTGCTTTTCTGGCAGATTTCTTTCTGTTCCTCCGCACTGGTGCGATTGCAGCTGCCTGAAATGCCAGCGTTTCCCGAGGCAGGTCCGGGCAGCGGTCGGAATGCAGGAACTGCACCGCAGCAGGCAGAGGGATGCGGAGCAGCCCGGCAGCTCCTGCTCCCTGCACGGGGATCGTGGGGCTCGTCTGGGGCTCATCCACGGAGCAAACCCCTCCAGCCTCTGCCCACACTCCTGCAAGGTGAGCGCCGCTTTCCCCTGCTCAGCTCAGACGCGTTTCTGAAGGCGTCCAGCACATCTCAACCCTTTATTTTCTGGCGGAACAAACCGCATTTTGCCTGTCGGCTCCTCAGGCTCTCAGTCTGCCAATCCCACCCTGCTTCTGCTCCAGAGTAATTCTGTGGAACCACCCCGTGCCCGCATCCTCATCTCCCGCAGCCCCTCGGAGAGGCACGCACAGCTCAGGACGGGATTTCTGCGGAGAGCTGATGGAGCTGCTGGCTCCAGGGACCGTGCCCGCCTTGTGCATTCTGCACCTTTCTGTCGGGAATGCCGAACCGAGCCGAGGGAGCCGGGGTGTGCCTGAACCGGGGTGTGCCCAGCCGGGATGTGCCCGAACCGGGGTGTGCCCGATCCGGGGTGTGCCCGAACCGGGGTGTGCCCGAACCGGGATGTGCCCGAACCGGGGTGTGCCCGATCCGGGGTGTGCCCAGCCGGGATGTGCCCGACCCGGGATGTGCCCGAACCGGGGTGTGCCCGACCCGGGATGTGCCTGAACCGGGGTGTGCCCAGCCGGGATGTGCCCGACCCGGGATGTGCCCGAACCGGGGTGTGCCCGAACCGGGGTGTGCCCGAACCGGGATGTGCCCGACCCGGGATGTGCCCGAACCGGGGTGTGCCCGAACCGGGGTGTGCCCGAACCGGGATGTGCCCGACCGGGATGTGCCCGAACCGGGGTGTGCCCGAACCGGGATGTGCCCGAACCGGGGTGTGCCCAGCCGGGATGTGCCCGAACCGGGGTGTGCCCAGCCGGGATGTGCCCGAACCGGGGTGTGCCCGAACCGGGGTGTGCCCGAACCGGGATGTGCCCGAACCGGGGTGTGCCCAGCCGGGATGTGCCCGGACCGGGGTGTGCCCAGCCGGGATGTGCCCGGGGCCGGCCGGGGAAGGCAGGCGGGCAGGCGGGCGGGCGGGCAGGAAGGAGCAGCGAGCAGCCAGGCCGTTCCTGCCGGTTGTCATGGCTACAATCGCTGCCCGGCTCCTGGATCAGTTCCCTTCCCTCGCCTGGATGCGAGCGCACCAGCGCCGCTCCGG